>NC_142940.1:19242972-19247972 GCF_046866305.1 Octopus bimaculoides | reverse complement strand
TAAAAATTTAATTCATAGGGCACAAATCCTGAATATTTTACAAATTTACATTTAAATACGAAACTGTAAAAGAAAAAAAAAACTAATTCTCTCTTGCTTAGCACTTTTGAAACCGTGAATCTCTTAAATATGTACACTTTCATTCTCCCTCCCTCTATCAGCTCTCTCCACTTCTGTCTCTCTTTCTCTCTCACCACTCATTCCTGTGTATATGTACACACAACCACACACACATACACACACATATATATACATAAATATATATATATATATATATATATATATATATATATATATATATATATATATATATATATATATATATATGTATATATATATATATATATATATATATATATATATATATATATATATATATATATATATATATATATATATATATATATATATATATATACATATATATATATATATCACGTCATCTCATCTATATGTATATAGGTATATATATTTTGTTCATAACTTTTCTCTGTTTTGTGAAAAGGAAACCTCGAATCCGAGATTTTTTGTTCATTTATTATTAACCAGAATATAAACTGAGGAATGGCGACGTTGTTTGAGATAACAAACCAACTTGAAGATAATCACTTTTAGCATACATACCATGGTTTACATACATTGATTATTTCGTTTGAGTCGATTTCTTTTTGTTATTATGATCGAATCAACAAAACACACATGAAAGAATGGGCCAAGGTAGAAATTATGTATTTCCAGCCTGTATTTTTACATCTCCTGTGTGACTATCCGTGGAAAACTATTTAGCAGAATAGTGGCATGGTATCAGGTTTAAAATATCTTAAGATATTATGAAGCGTAATTATTTAGCTATGCATTAGCTACAAGTGTCTCGGTGGTGCGCCATGATCTTACAACAAGGTGCTACAGGCGCACTGATTGTTTAGAGATGTCGGGATATTTCTTAGAGATAAAGTATTTAAACCAGGTAAAATAGTAATATTTACAACACACATTCAACAAAATATTTACCTGGAATGTGTTGTCAGTAAGTGGAATCATGAATGATTTATGGAAGTCCTAGTCTTCTTTCATACGTTCAATATAATTTTTACTTAAGCTCACTACTTACTGCGACTTGAGCTCTTCGCTTCCTGTGGTGCATATGCCATCGGCACTTTCTCTCTACTCTTCTCGACTCTGGGACATCTTTCTACTTCTCTCCACTTGGTTTCCTATATTTTCAGTGTTGCAGCTTATTTTTGGATTTTACTGCACCGCGTCACATTTTCCATGCGGAAATGGGTCTTCAAACAGATCTTATTCGCTTTGGTTCGTTCTCAATGGTTCTGTAATTTTCTTATAAGTACACGAGGAAAGAGATAGCCCATATTAGTTAGGTCTAGATTTTGTGATCTGTCCGTCATAGAAAGTTGTACCAGGAGCTTGCGCTCCGTTGACATAGCTCTCAGGCTCACTGAGTCACGTGAAGTACCTTACTGTAACAAAGGTTGGACCTTGTGGTGGACATGTTTTCTAGAGAGGATATAGTATCAGAAAACATACAAATTAAATAGAGAGGGATTTTAACAAAGGATTGTGCTTCAGTGCTTTAGAACATTTGGTGGCACGTACTTTATCTGGATTTATCGAACTGTAATGTATGAACTAAGAGACACTGAATCAACGAAGTAGTTTTGTTTTTAAATAATTAATACAGTTTAGCGTACGTAAAGAGTTTAGGTTTCTTCAAAGTAGATTTACGCATCCCTGTTGTACAATATATTTTGTTTTTGTATAAATGTAACAGGTTTTGTGTAGCTTTAAAAGGAAGAAATTGGTAGTTCTTCAAATTTCTGGTGTTTAACTCTATTTCGTTTTGCTTTGTTTCAATGTATGCTTCATTGCACTTTTATTGATTTTCGTTATTTTATGTTTTATACGAGAATCTTTTGTATCGTAAGTGCTAAATTTTCAGCCGTTAGGGAATTTCTTAATTATTATAATCTAAAATGTTTCATTCTCTGCAGCACTATAATCTGTTTATAAATGTCCATATGCGTTTAGAATGTAAGTGCAAGTCATTATACATATATGCACACACACACATCCACACACGCACATATATATACATATATATATATATATATATATATATATATATATATATATATATATATATGTGTGTGTGTGTGTGTGTGTGTATGCATATATGTATGTATGTATGTATGTATGTATGTATATAAGCGCATGTATGTGTGTAGAAGAATGAGAGTGTAAGGTCTGAACATTATAATTTTATATATGTGTGGCACTTATGATCTACTGTGAACAAGCATTTAACAAACTATTTCTTTTAGAGCACTAAATATTCAAAGTTATTATGGTAGACTGCGATAAAAGGCAGCTATTTTCTGTAGCATGGCTCATTCTGCTAATTATTCTTTATAGTTTTTCACGGCTTGTTTCGTCATCTATATCAGACAAATGCATTCTTTTTTAATCTTCATTTTTTATTTTGATTTCTGTGTTTAGTCACTCGAAATCGATTTTACTTCCGAAGCTTGTATAGCTGCCTTCTACGTATGAGGTTTTGTTTGTGTTTCTTTTCGAGTGGCTACTTTAACTGTGTAGGTGTGATTTGCCGTATATTGTTTTATTGTGTTATAATTATTTGCATAACGGTAATAACTAAAATACCGAATATGGAGGTATTGACTTCTGCATGTAAATGATTCGTAAGAATAATAGAAAAGTATTTGTCGGCTTTCCTTTGTGGTTTTTATAACAAGGCGTTTCGATAATTGTTTGGAGAAATTATTCTTACAAGTTTGATTTGGTATATGTACGAGAAGGAGGTTAAGATAATTTGGTTGTGATATTATTGTGTATCCTATAATTTGAATGAGATATTATAGTATAATTTAAACAGAAATGAGCTGAGAAAAATAACTTGGACTGACCAGCTGTATGTGTTTGAACTATATAGACAAATATAGGAGAAGCCGTTGCTGTGAGTTAAGAAGCTTGCTTCCCAACCACATAGCTCCTGGTTCACTCCTACTCCGTGGCAACTTGGGCAAGTGTCTTCTACTATATCCAGAGGCCAACCAAACCCTTGTGAGTGGATCTGGTAGACGGAAATTGAAAGACGCCCATCGAGTATATGCAAGTACAGGTTTCTCCTCCTCTAACAAAACCTGGAAGGGTCCTTATGATCTAAAAGCAGCCCAAGGGGAAAATCCCGTTCCACGTCTTTTGACATAATGAACTAGTCCAAAGGATTTAATCCGTCTTTGCTGACCCCGGAACATTTATTCTTTGGTGATTTATTGACGAAATGACCGTAACGGGTTCCTGCCTCCCAGAGGTGAAGAGTTACATTTGCCTTCCGCTTTAGAGTCTGACGAGACGTCCATAGGGTTCCGAAACCATGTGTGTGTGTGTGTGTATGCGTGTGTGTGTGTGTGTGTGTATGTGTGTGTGTGTGTGTGTGTGCGTGTGTTATTTAAAACAGTTTGATACGGATTCCTAGTTACTTCGTTTTTTGCGGGCCCTTTACGGAACCCATCTTCAGGCTTCTGGAATTACCGAATGAATGAAAATGTCCGAGATGTCTAAGATGGCTACCAGAAGATGGCTGTTATTGTATGTATATATAATGTAACGGCTCAATCCGAATCTATAGTTAAAGAGACTTGGCACACATCCCCAGTACCTGCACACACATGCACACACACACACAAACACACACATGTATATGATAATGTGGTGAATGTATAGTGCATTTCTTTAGTTATCGCCTTACTGTCTTTCCTTTAAATTGCATATTATATGAATGCATACTTTTTGAAATAATGTGTACTGTATTAATATAGACGGAGATCGATAGATTCATGCCCTGTTCCAGTGAAGATAATTCTATCCTACGTCTTGGATCAGCCCAAAGCTGTGATAGAATAAAAATCGTAACCACCCGGTCAAGCTTAGTGCATGGCATTTGCAAAATCTTTCTTGTATGAGAATCTTTTCTGCTCTAGGTACAAGGCCCGAAATTTTTTTTTTTGGGGGGGGGGGGGGGTCGATTAGACCGACCCCAGTTCGCAACTGATACTTAATTTATCGAACCCGAAAGGATGAAAGGCAAAGTCGACCTCGGCGGAATTTGAACTCAGAACGTAAAGACAGACGAAATACTGTTAAGCGTTTCGCCCGGCGTGCTAACGATTCTGCCAGCTCGTCGCCTTTTTCCTGTAGGATAATATGCAGCCAAATGAACTAGTTTTTCTTCTTTTTAATTTCTTGCGCTTTCGATCGTCTTTACATAATCGTCAATCTACTTCTCGTCTCTATTCCTCTTTCCATTATCTCATCTTATTTCATTACCTGTTTCATTTCTGTACATCATTCTCTCTGTCACTCTCCCTTTTCCTCTATTCCTCTCTGCAACCCCCCTCCTATTTCTCCCCCTCTCCATGGCTTTATTCCGTCTCGAAATTTATAACAATTTACTGCATTTATTTTTACTTCAGAAAATATTTCTTCATTAATAAATAAATTGATTATTAAAGACATCGTTAACTGCTTCTACATATTTTGTTTTTACTCACTACTATGTAGATATGTGACAAATTTTAAAATAAAATTACATAATTATCATAAGCTCTGAAAAGGTAATAAATGCCAAAATGAAATATTAAGTTATATAGAGATTGATAAGAAACTGATATTCTCTATAGCGAGTTGTTAAAAACCACCTGTACCACGACAATTTTATTTCACACACATTCTCATATATACCTGGATATATATTCTCAGCAACACACATATGTGTGTGTATTATTGCAAGTGTGTGTGTCTGTGTGCGTGTGCGTGAATGTTTATACGCATGTACGAGTGGAAATTTGGAAGACGTATGGAAAGGCGTTGCCTGATTTCATGGAGAGGAATTTAAAAATCTATTGGCATTCCATCCAAACTTCAGCTTCAATAAACTTAGCATCGTCCACCACCACCAGTTC
>NC_142940.1:19217972-19240472 GCF_046866305.1 Octopus bimaculoides | reverse complement strand
GATGAAAATATGAGAACTCTCGTTTCTTCCAAGAAAGACTCATCTATTACAACTCACCTCTACTCACCTGTTTGCATACTCATTTCATTTGTCGATGTGTATTAACCCTTCTTTACCGATGAAGTTCATCTCTTAATTTTCTAACGTTCTAAAATTTTGTTTTTGTATTTCATTTCTTACATTGTTAAATAGTGAAACAAAGTTTTCGCTAATATCTGTATTAACACAATCCAGACTATTACAGGAATTTATGTTGAGAAGCAGATATTAGCTCATTCGGAAAATGAAGGGGGAATTTGCAACCATATGGAGTGTATAATAAGAACTGCAAAGATTTAGCAATCCCTTGCATCGGCTACACATGCAGGTATTATGACACAATCTTTGCATGCGTCCATAATGCCGTTCGAATCACCCAATAACACTATTAAACGAAATGTTCCAAAGAATGTCTCTAGAAGTTTCAAGATACGTGACTAATCCAATCCGGATGTAAATAGTCGTCTGAAGATCTCACTGACGCACTTCATAACTGCCCATATGCAAGATCACGCTTAAACATCCAAGTGAACCGAATTAATCTAGATTTCACAGTCGCCCCACATATATTCATACAGGCAACTTTTAGTAAAGCAATTTTAGCAGAAGAGAAGATAAAAAGGATGGAAAAATTACTCAACCTAGTCTTGTTTCTCGGGAATTTTGTTAGGGAAATGTCTTGAAAAAGTATTTTTTAAGACATTTTCACGAAGCGACAGTTCTTTGCATAAAACTCTTCCAACACCTTCATTCAATGCAAATGATTTTTCTTTGTTGTAACGTACGTATTCTAATGACTTCTCGAAGGACTGCACAATTTAGCGATTCGCTGATTAATTATGGTTTCAGGCCTTTCTACGCATGTGGTTGTTTCATCTTTCATCGTTGTTGTTGTTTAAGTCTCTTTTTGTTGTTTTTGTTCTTTCCACACCAGATTTTGGTTTTGTTATTGCTTCTGCATTTCTCGGTGTTATAGTTTTTGTGTTCTTTGGGTTATTGGGGAATATTTGTTAGCCTCTAAATCTAACTAAAATTATGTCGAGGAAATTAACTTTTGAAAGGTGAGTCTAGATAGTAATCTTTAAACCAAATTCCCAGATAAATGAAGTAATATTTGTTTAACTATGTGTCTTAAGCTCATACTTGTTTCGCAAGAGAAATAATACTTACCTTCCTTTCGGCAATACTTTTTAAAAATCTAAATGAAGCTGATTTTTATTTCGCAAGAGATATAATTCATCGCGATAAAACCATCCATCTAGCATCAGAAAACTTTTATAAATAACAAGAACAAAAATTAATTTTAAATAATCATTTCACATATCTCTACCTCATTGAAGGCACTCATAGCTACAGCACGCCTATCCTTCCTTGGATTTTATAACCAGTTTTAAGTTTTCGAAAAGTAAGAGGATATTTCTAGATTACAAGATAATTTAAAATAATTATTTCGGTTAGATAATGCTATTAGTGTAGACTATACCGAAATCTATTTCATCCTTTTTCTTATCAATTTCACTGAATCTTTACTTTTATGTCTTTACAACTACGCACACACACATATTATGTGTGAGTGCATGAGTGAAGGTATCGATGTGGCTGCGAGTTTGGATGTATGTATAGACGCAGAAAGAAGGATGGAGATTAAGAGAAATATACAGAGAAGAAGAGTGTTTCATCTCGAGCGGGAATAATTGCATGCATGTGTAGGAATGTTTAGACGTGAGATTGTCCATTGCTAAGATTTCCCATCTCTAATATCTCTTTTATTCGTAGCAGTTTTCGGCAGTCGATTCATCTGGTTGTATTTAATTTGCAGAAGACAGCGAAATAGTAGAACCTTTAACGCCAAGATGAGACTGTCAAGTAATATTCGATCCGGCGCTCTGTATTCATTTTAAAATTTACGAATGTCCGCTTTGCCTTTTATCTTTTGGGCATCGATAGAGAAGCAGAGCCATACTCGTGTCTTTTCTTTCTGTCCTATTCCTTCTTTCTTTCTTTCTTTCTTTCTTTCTTATCGTTTTCTCTCTATCTCTAACTCTTTATCATCCTCTCACTTCCCTTCTGTCCGTATCATCTTTTTTCCCTTTGAATTTTACCTTGCTTCATTTCTGACATGCTATTTCGCCCAAAGAATTGCGTTAAGTGTACCTGTGTCTGTGAGACACTCAGCCACTGACGCATTAATGTGATGTGTAGAACTTCAGTTGGTTGAGCAACTGAATGCTCGTTGTCAAGAGAGTCAAGTAATCTACCACGGTTTAGACTGTAAACATTGTGGAATTAGCAGGAAGTGTAAAATAATTTCCACGTTGAATAAACATCCAGTTAGTAATCAAGATATTTCAGTGTTATCTCCCTTGATTGTCATCACAACAACTATCATTAAAGGTAATGCCTTTTGTCATTTATTAAATATACTTTTACTCATCACCTGAAGTATGTTACCCAGATTTGAATATACGGGGAGAAAATCGATTTGAATCTTTGTTAGCAGAAAACTAACCTGGAGATTTTTTTTTCCTTCAATGCAAAAGAGAAAAGTAGAAGAAATGCTCTGGAGCTTTCCTACACACCAAGGCAGAGAGAGGGGAAGAGTGAGAGAGAGAGACGAAGGGAAAGAAAAGTGGAGAGATATGGGGAAGAGAGAGCGAGAGAGGATGTGAAGTAATCCGTGACTAAATGCGAGGTAGTCACAGAACAAAAGTTTAGCGTTGATAAATCGTTGTTATTGCATCTCTACTCAAGAGAGCAATTGTTTCTCAGCAGACATTGGCCGTTGGATCAGGGCCGCTACAATAAATGGAGTCAAATTTACTTTGTTCCATACCTTGAAGTGAAAATATTGAGAAGAGATGAACCTCAGCCAAAACTGCAATCAGAGGATACCACAATCAGAAAGCAATACAGGGGTTTCGAATGCACATAAAGCTGCTCCGATACTGTACCTATGTTTCACAGCCGCACATTTACTCTTTGTACGACCAAGGTGTAGTTCATATGATTTGTCTCCTTTCTCTGGTGTCACTTGACAAATCAATGTTTCAGATATTCAGTAAATTTTATAGTTACGTTGCGGTGGTATAGTTAACATTTGTTCAAATGTTTAGGGATAGTTCCTAATGCACCTATAACTACAGGGGTACATTTTACTCGCACTTTCCATAGTCTCTCTAACTCAATGGCTAAGTCCTGGTGTTTAGGTATTTTCTGTATGCTTCTCATATTGAATTTCTCATTATTTGGAACTGTAAAGTAAATTATCTGCACTTTCTATTCTCATTATTTACTAGTACTAAATCAGGTCTTCTAGCTTCTATTACTCTGTCCGTCTGAATGTTAAAGTCTCACAAATATTTATATTTCTTACTTTCCAGTACTTTACTAGCTTCATTTTCATATCATTTATCACTATAGTTAAATCCTAGCTTTCTACATAACTCCCTGTGGATTACGCTCCCTAGGTTGTCATGTCTTTTCTTGTATTCTTTCTGTACCAGCATGCTACATTCACTTACTATATGAGTAACACTTTCCTCTTTTAATTTGCATAACCTACATTGGGAATCTACTTGATTTTTGTCTATCTTGGTTTTTATCCAATTAGTCCATAATGCTTGATCTAATGCTGCTACTAACAAACATCTCGTTTCCCTTTTCAATCGTCCTTTCTGCAACCATAACAATGTTTCTTTGCTATTTCTTGAACCTATCTTTGGGAATCTACCATGGAAAGTTTTCTCTTGCCAAGCAGATAACTTTTTTCTTTTCTCTGCTGTTTAACTTTATTTGGCTTATTTCCTGCTGTGATTCTAGCAGCTCTTAATATGCTTTCTTCATTATTACCTGCATAGGAGGCTATGTCTGTTCTAGCTAACTCCACGCAGTCTTTAACTGATATTAAAGCTCTTTCACCTTCCTTTCTAGGTAAGCATAACCTTGTTACTGCTGATGTTGGGTGGAGTCCTCCATTCATATTGAATTCCTTCCTAGTTCTTCTGTCTAGCTTTGCTAATTCAGATTTGGTCCAATCTGCAAAAGCTGCTGAATATGTAAGTAACGATAGTGCCCAAGTATTTACAGCCTACACAACATTTGGAGCATTTAGTTTTGACTTCATAAACTCCTTTAACCTTCTGATATACTCCTAATTTTTTTGTTTTCACTTCTATAGTTCATACTCTGTCAGAATCTAATATTCTTAGGTACTCTCCCCTTCTTTCAGTTATTTTAACACCTGGCTGGCCATCTGGTAATTGTATGCCTTCTCTGTTGACTACATGTCCCTTTTTCATAACTAATATTGCACACTTATCTATGCTAAATTCCATGCCTATATCAAGATAAACGGTGCATGACCTCGCAGGTGGGGCCCAGTTAGAATTTCCTTCAGATCGAGTAGCCCATCCCGCTCAAAAGGTCCCTGAATAAGGTTTGTTTAAGGATGTTAAGAAAAACACCCATGTTTCCAAAGGTGAATTATCCAAACCCCAAAGAATTCCTCTCAACACATGACTATGATGCTCCCCCACTACTTCTACTCATGATCAAAGATGCACATATCGTCAGCTACCAAGGGACACGCTCAACTGATTAAGGTCAAACAACTGACAAGCAAATCTGTGGTATTGAGCAGAATACTTGCTGTAGCCCATCTTTTTATACCAAGACAAAAGAATGTACATGATAACGCTTACAATCAATTAAAATCAGATGCTATGAGAGCCACTATCTGGTACTGCATCCGGGCATTATTATTATTATTATTATTATTATTATTATTATTATTATTATTATTATTATTATCATTATTATTATTATTATTATTATTATCATTATTATTACTGTTATTATTATTACTAATATCATTATTATTACTATTATTATTACTATTACTTATTATTATCATTATTATCATCATTATTATTATTATCATTATTATTATTATTATTATTATTATTATTATTATTATTATTATTATTATTATTATCATTATTATTACTGTTATTATTATTACTAATATCATTATTATTACTATTATTATTACTATTACTTATTATTATCATTATTATCATTATTATTATTATTATTATTATTATTATTATTATTATTATTATTATTATTATTATTATTATTATTATCATTATTATTACTGTTATTATTATTACTAATATCATTATTATTATTATTATTATTACTATTACTTATTATTATCATTATTATCATCATTATTATTATTATTATTATTATTATTATTATTATTATTATTATTATTATTATTATTATTTCTGTTGTTGTTGTTGTTGTTGTTTCCCTCTTACGTCGTATCCGACCTACCACTTCCACTCTTCTCCCTTTTCTTTCTGAAACATTTCATTTTCCATCATCTTTTTGTGTCTCTCTTGCCTTTATGCTTCCTAAACAACGAAACGTACCTATCTGGTGATAAAGTGAAGTCAAGTGATTGATTTGAACAACACTAATCTTGCAATCTTCCCTAAATGTTATGGCATTCTACCTCGGTAATCAACTTATACAAATGTATTCGTGCTTACACACGAATGTATTAGTGTGTTGCGTGTATGCGCGTTGTGTTCGCGTATGTACATGTTGATAAACGTATACACAAATTTGTCCGTATGTGTGTGTGTGTCTGTGTGTTTGTGTGTTTGTGGAGGAGAGTGTGTGTGTGCGCATGAGTGTGTGTGCGCATGAGTGTGTGTGCGCATGAGTGTGCGTGCGCATGAGTGTGTGTGAGCATGAGTGTGTGTGCGCATTGAGTGTGTGAGTGTGTTTGTGAGTGTGTGTGTGTGATTGTGTGTGAGAGAGTGTGGATGTGTGCGTTTGTGTTTGTGTGTGTGAGTGTGTGTGAGTGTGAGTGAGAGAGAGAGTGTGTATGTGTGTGTGTGTTTGCGTGTGTGAGTGTGAGTGAGAGAGAGAGTGTGTATGTGTGTACGTGTATGCGCGTTGTGTTCGCGTATGTACATGTTGATAAACGTATACACAAATTTGTCCGTATGTGTGTGTGTGTGTCTGTGTGTTTGTGTGTTTGTGGAGGAGAGTGTGTGTGTGCGCATGAGTGTGTGTGCGCATGAGTGTGCGTGCGCATGAGTGTGTGTGCGCATGAGTGTGTGTGCGCATGAGTGTGTGTGCGCATGAGTGTGTGTGAGCATGAGTGTGTGTGCGCATGAGTGTGTGAGTGTGAGTAAGTTAGTGAGTGTGTGAGTGTGTTTGTGAGTGTGTGTGTGTGATTGTGTGTGAGAGAGTGTGGATGTGTGCGTTTGTGTTTGCGTGTGTGAGTGTGAGTGAGAGAGAGAGTGTGTATGTGTGTACGTGTGTGTGTGTGTGTGTGTGTGTGTGTGTCTGTGTGTGTGTGTGTGTGTTCATGTTAGAAGATATACACTACGAGCGCATCTGAAGATTTCGTGGGCGTTTACGCGTGGTTGTTTCTCGTTTTGTGTAAGTCAGTTTATGTAAATATTTCTGTAAGTTTCTGTTTGTCTCTGTCCATGAGTTTTCAGCATGCGTCGCTAGTTAGTTTATATGTACAAGTTCGTATACAGACGTCTGTATGTTTATACGCATAAGTCATATGTCTGAATTTGCCTACATATGACCAATGTAACATACCTGCAATACGACGCACGGTAGATTTTCGAGATTTATAGGGAATATTGAAAATATTGTCTTCTATGCGCATATATGTGGTAGTTATCTTTAATTGCTGTTATACAATCATTTCAGTTTTTAATCTCGCATGGCGATCGAGACTGGGAGAGAGGTAGAGGAGGAGGAGGAGGAGGAGGAGGAGGAGGAGAAGAAGAAGAAGAAGAAGAAGAAGAAGAAGAAGAAGAAGAAGAAGAAGAAGAAGAAGAAGAAGAAGAAGAAGAAGAAGAAGGTTTTCTCAAACCGGAAACCTGAGTTTGTGTGAGTTTGTGTGTAAGAGTGTGTGTGAGTTTGTGTACATGCACTCACTCCTAATACTACAAGGCGCAGTTAGTATTATCAAACTGAGAAAGGAATCAAGCCTACCACACTTGTAGGCCAAAAGTATCTTTGGACGCAGATATGAATTTGGACGCAGATATGTAGGCCAAAAGTAGCTTTGGACGCAGATATGAATTTGGACGCAGATATGTAGGCCAAAAGTAGCTTTGGACGCAGATATGAATGGTACATATGATTGCTCCATGTACCATATCTGTTGCCCAACACACAGTGTTTTGAAGACATAAAGGGTTTTGTCAATCTAAGTAAAATCTACGCCTATGATTACGCCGTACAAGTGAGGACAGGCACGTTTTAGTGATACGCTGTATCACCGTCATAGAGCAGAAACGAATAAAGACTAAAAACAACAATCGTATTTTGTACTTTGTAAGATTTCTCCTCGGCGATGATCTTATGTGAAACCTCGGCCTTCACTTCGTCGTACAGCAAATCAATATATGCATTGTTATATGTAAATGTAACCTGCTTTTCATGAGCATGTGTTATGGTATTTGTTGTGTTGGATTAGGCTACCACGTATAGTGAAGATTGGAGGTTGTTGAGGAGAGGACGATGGTTGTGGTGGTGCTGGTGGTACTGCTGCTGGTGGTGGGGAGGGGTTGGAATGGGTAAACAACGATTGAATTTTCCTTTTATTCATTGCTCACATTAACTATTTAACTTCTTTCTCTTTCTCTCTTCTTGTCTTTCACCTTTTCTCATTCTTACTCTTCTACTCTCGTTCTGTCTTCCTGTCTGTCTGTCTCTCTCCCTGTCTCTCTCTCTCTGTCACTCTGTCACTCTCTTTCTCTCTCTCAATCCCTTAATCGGCCGATCTCTCATTCTTGTCACCCATTCTCTCTGTCCCTCTTCCCTGTCTCGCTGCCACTCTCTCCCTCTCTCTCTTTCTTTCTCTCTCCTCTCTCTCTTTCTATCTCTCCTCTCTCTGTCTCTCTCTTTATTTCTCCCACTCTCTCTCTCTTTCGCTCGCACTCTCTCACTCACTTGCTTGATCTCTCATATATCTCACCATTCTCTCTCTGTCCCTCTAACTCTGTCTCCTTGTCGCTCACTCTTTCCCTCTCGCTACCACTCAATCCCTCTCTTGCTCTCTCCCCCCGATCTCTCATTTTCCCCACTCATTCTTTCACTCACTCACTCATTCTATCTCTCTATCTCACTTTTACTCGATCGATCTCTCATTCCTCTCTCCCATTCTCTCTCTCTCTGTCCCTCTATCTCTCCCATTCTGTCCCTCTCTTGCTCCTCCCTCCTTCTGTCTCTCCTTCTCTCTCTTTCCCAATCTCTCACTCTATCACTATCTTCCTGTCGCCATAGTTCTTTAACGTCTTCGTAAACATCAGCATTGAGAGCAGTCCCCACCATTACCTATATCCCTTCTCAATTTCCGATGTATGGCTTTTAGAAATTATTTCCTACTTCTCTCTCTCTTTCTATTTCCCTTCACCTGTGGTTATTTTCTGCATCAAACCCATCAAATTCTGATTTTAACATTCTATTCGCTTGACCTGTTCCGATCTTTTAGACCTTAATTATTCAGAAGTCTTATTTTACCCCGGCAGAATTTATTCAGTCGCTAGGTATTTTCATCTTATTGCTTTCTAGGCATTCTCGACTTTCTTTCTCGATCTCAGAATATGCTTGGAATACTTGAATCGGCAATACCATTGATCATTGTTATTGTCCTAAGAATGAATGAACAAAGAAACTGAGAAAGAATGAAGAAAAGGAAGAAGACTAAATGATACCAGGTTGCCAATGGTTTTCTTTATTCGTTTTCTTTTTTTTCCCTTCCCAGATTAGTGAGCTGCATGAATAGTTGATTGCCACGTGATAAATTCTCCACAGCTACGAGCACAAACGCACTCCATAGAGTTTCTCTTTCGGCATATTTCATTGATACAGTCTCGTTAATAATGTTAGTTTGCACAATAGATTCGCTGTTTAGAGACATCAGAGACAAATTAAATTATTCATACATTGAATTGTGTTAAAATAGATTTGCAATGTTACCAACATTAGATTTCACTTTTCTATCTTTTGATTAAATCTGATTCGAAAAGAGAAACCTTATTCCTATTTCATGTTCAGTTTTCTTAAACTTCGTTTTAAAATGAAACAATTAACAGCAAAATAAGAAATTCTATTCATCTGCACAGAAACCATTTATCTGGAAGCTATTACCTTAGTGATCACCGTTGTCTGTCGAAGAATAAATATTGTGGCAGAATTCATAAATACAGTGATTTCCCTTCCTCCTAAACATTTAGACAACCTTGGACGAATTCTATCCAGGCGATCTGAAAGTAACTGACTATTATCGCGACTGTTTTAACCAAACATTCAGTTGGAAATTAGTCTAGATGGATATTGGAGTGAACTAGTATAAAGAGAACATATGCAGCCACGATTCGACGTTGCTCATCTTTAACCACTCACAGAAGGAAATTAATTTTCTGAACAAGACTTTTGGCATTTCCAGAATGGTACGGAACATGATAAATGTAGTTGAAAATGTTTTTATAGAGAATGTAATTGTTACAATGGCCAAATATATAAATTGTTTGACTGTCGACACGTGAAACGTGAGTTCAAATTCCACCTGGATATTTCCTTATGCTTATTGATACGGTAATTAATGCTGCATGGTTTTTGTTGACTGAAACAAAAGGACATGTATAGATCTTTTCTGGGGGAAATTACGTACATCCTGTATAAATAGATACATGCCTTTCATTTGAAACCTACAAAACGAAAACATCTCAGTGATTGCTGAAATAGTGAATATTTGTAGGTCCATTTCCCATATTTATACCTATTCTGTGTGACATTATTAATTCATTAAATATGTCACTGTTTGGAAAGTATTAGCTTTCATTGGAATATCATCAGGTCCCCTAATTTTTCTAAGCTGTATAAACATTGAGAATGCTTTGCTGAATATTACATGAAAATGTATTACAGAAGAAAAGATAAGGTAAAGAATGATTTCTTATATTTATACGTAAATAGCCAAATAAAATGTAGTAACAAATAAAGAGCTTCGAACATGATACAGCTAATTAATTAATTAATTAATTACGAATTCTATATCGCTTAGAGAATGTGATTTATAATGCAAATTTAATGGATACCTAGTCAATAATGTAACAGTAAATTTAGTGAAGATGTTTAAGAGAATTTACTCGATTCTATTATCACCATTCATTTTTTTTTTAATTATTTTTCTTTCTAATTAATGAGTAAATTTCATTTTGTTTCCTGAATAAGTCAAAGCCTTTTAAGCAATAATATTTAAGACAACCTTCGATCTATTTAAACATCTTTGTTAAGCAGAGATCATTCTATGATCATTTTAATGTAAAATAGAAGTCTTTGACTGAGAGACGACACTTTGACGCATTTTCATTTCTCTTTTACTATTTCTTTCTTTCTTTTCCGACCGTTATCAGTGGTTTTAACATTTCGTTACCTCATTCCTCTCTCATATTAATTCTTTTTGCATTATTTTATGTGAGAAAAGTTTTTGTCAGTTATCCATAAAACCTAGATTACGTCGCTGTTCCTAACGTGGTTGAACCCATGTTGTTTGCATACACAGCTAATGTGTATGGGAAATGTCTGGACATTGCTCATTTCCAATTTCCCTCATTTGAATTACAGGATTTTTGGAGTTAATGCAAAGAACAAAATAGTAATGACAATCAATGAGATATGTTCCCAGTCATCTGAGAGCGTCACCTGGTTTCAATTCTTTGAAGTTACAACTCTTTTATTTCCCTCATTCTTCTAATAATGTATGTTTTTCAGTGCCATTCTGCTCTATCGTGCATCTCTACTAATATGTGAAATATAATATTAAGCATGATTTCTTATAATATTAAGTAAATGATTCCATTATAAGTAATAGTAAGACCGTTACATGTTTCGTAGACATCAGATGGACGAATTTAGAAAGCATCTCCGGTTGGATTCAAACTCCGATAAAAGTAAATACCGGAATTATTTGAGGTTACATTCTATCGGTCTCTACAACTCAGCCACTGCTGCCTTCTTTTAATTGTGGTATTTATAACAATTTTCAGAAACAATATATCTGGGAATATAAGCTGGTTTGTGTGTTTAAGTTGCACATTAGAATTCCAAAATATTTACACTACGATCAATGATTTTAGATTCGAGGACACTGGATGCTTTTACACGCATGTGTCTCTACGTAATAATGTTGTCCCATAGAATTAAACGTGGCTCCCTGTAAGAGGTGCAGTGCCACTGAAAACTACTGGAAACTCGATAGCAACAGGACATCCAGGTTTTTTCAGTCTCTGAAACTAAACCTGGTCATTGATATTAGTAACTGAAACAGTAAATCAGTTATATACTGAGATTGCATATAACAGAAGAGGAAAGCAAACAAATCTCTTGTACATAAACAAATTGTTTAAATTATATTACAGTTATTGAATGAATTTTCCATGTGGTTGGTAAGCAAGCTACTCACCACACAGCCACTCCTACGCCTATACATATATATATATATATATATATATATATATATATATATATATATATATATATATATATATATATATATATATATATATATATATATAGATAGATATAGATATAGATAGATAGATAGATAGATAGATAGATAGATAGATAGATAGATAGATAGATAGATGTGTGTGTGTGTGTGTGTGTAATTGCATAAATTCGATGGTAGCACTTCTACCTTTCTAAGGTTCTACTTCCATAACCGCCAAATCGTTCTTCTCATTCATTATCGGTACACTACTGCCTTATAGTAATATTCTGAGCATTTGCTTGCCCATGCTAGATGGAACCGTTTCTTAACCAAGTCTAAGTAAGTATCAACCATTGTCGCCTTTCTCATTTCGAGAAAAAAGCAGGCAGTTTACTCTTCTCAAGCGGACTTACCTTCACCATATATCTGTAACTCAGAAGACATAGCTGGATGAGTAACTTCCTTTTGGATGAGCAACTTCCTGATGAAGTTCCTTGAGCGGCTACAAGTGTCTCTTCTCTATTGCGACGACTCAGCGAATTCATCTTATAAACTGGTGTCTCCATGCCTGTAGTTTTCATAATTGACTTAGCGTAAATAAATATCATTCGTCACCCTTACGGCCGATAAAACGACAACCACTTTTAAGAGCAAGCTGCTTTCTAGTATTACTTCCCTTTATCTTGTGTTCCAATTCCACCTTTTGCCGGAAGTTTGTGTGGTGTACTGGAATTCATGTTGTGATATTGATTAAATAGATTATGCCCTTCCCATAAAATGCGTGGCCAAGTGCATATGTGAGATATCGATATTATTATTATTTAAAGCAGCTACAATACGAGTCGTAATGATGGTGGTGGTTGTGATATATCTGGAAGTAATGTTTTTTTTTTGTTTTTTTTTTTGCTGAAATGAACTTGCTTAGCTATACAAGAATACAGATAAAAATATAAACAAAGATAATTTTAAAATATGATAAATGTTGATATAGAAGGAAAATAAAAAAAAACAAAGAAGCAAGTATGCAAAGAAAGAAAGAAAGAAAGAAAGAAAGAAAGAAAGAAAGAAAGAAAGAAACAAGCAAAAATAGAATCGAGAATATATACCCCAAAGTGCTAAAATATATTTTTACATGAATTCTCTTTGAAATAAATGAACTGGAAATTACATGAGATTTCCTGTTATTCTTCAAGGAAACGAACCATGGAAATCCGATATAAAAAAAAAATACTATAAAAATTTACAACCACGACAACAGTGATAAAAGATCTAAGCGCTGTGGTGATAGTAATGAGAAGCGATCTGAGTGTGACAGCAGAGATAGCAACTCGTAATAGTAACAGTACTGAGAGCAACAACAAAGAGAACGGCAGTAGAAGCGGCGGCAAGGGAACTATTTGTCCGTCTTCAGCGTTTACATTGTTACTACGACTAATAGTAGACAAGGCGGTGAGCTGGCAGAAACGTTAGCACGCCGGACGAAGTGCTTACCGGTACTTCGTCTGCCGTTGCGTTCTGAGTTCAAATTCCGCCGAGGTTGACTTTGCCTTTCATCCTTTCGGCGTCGATTAAATAAGTACCAGTTACGCACTGGGGTCGGTGTTATAGGCTTAGTCCCTGTGTGTGTGTGTCCTTGTTTGCCCTCTCTATGCTTAGCCCCTTGTGGTCGATAAAGAAATAAATAGTAGAGAAGGCAGCGAGTTGGCAAAATCGTTAGCAACGCCGGGCAAAATGCTTTACAGTAGTTCGTCTGACTTTACATTTTGAGTTTAAATACCGACAGAGTCGACTTCGCTTTTCTTCCTTTCGGGGTCGATAAAATAAGTACTTGTTGAACACTGAAGTCGATGTTATCGACATATCTTCTCCCCCCGAAATGTTGACCTTGAAGCCAAAATTTGAAACCATTATTATGATTGATAACACCAGAGATCGCAACGATCTGGCATTACGTCTGTCTTCACGTTTTAAGTTCAAATGCTGCTGTAGTTGACTTTTCCTTTCAGAGTCGACGATATATGTACTCGTTGAGCTCTGGCTTCGATACGATCGACTAACCACTACTCTCAAAATTTCAGGGTGTGTGCCTATGTTAAAAACGAAAAGAACTGCTAATATCAAAGCCAATGAGTAGGCGTTTCTGAAACACGTGATCTTCAAGAGATAGGACATGGAATTTCCCTAAATTATTCCCTACTGTCTTAGGAAAGGAAGGACACGACTCATTGGACGATGTATTTTCTAGTGTTCAAAAATACGGGACGGTCATTGCTGAAACACTGTTGGTGATGGTCTGCTCAACTGGAGCTTGCGTGTTCAATAGCAACAGTTAGCACAACAGCATTCGCAATAACTCCCGTAGTTTAACATTTGTGATAGCAACAGCAATAAAGACGCGATCACGTCAAAAGCAATAAGTGATTTCTTATAAAAGCACAAGGCCAGAAAATTAGTGGAGACGGGGGACAATCGATAATATTTCATACTAAACTTAAGGCGGTAATCTGGCACAATCGTAAGCAAAATACTTCGCAGTATTTTGTCCATTTTTTACGCTCTCAGTTCAAATACCACCGAGGTCGACTTTATCTTTCATTCTTCCTGAGTCAATAAAATAAGTACCAGCTGAATACTGGAGTTGATGTAATATCCGAAATTGCTGGTCTTGTGCCTAAATTTAAAATTAATGTTTAGCTGGCAGAATCGTTAGTACGGTATTTTGTCCGTATATACGTTCTTAGTTCTGTAGGGGTCGACTTTGCTTTTCATTATTTCGGAGTAGATAAAATGAGTACCAGTTGTACACTGGAGTCGATATAATTGAATCACTTCCTCCCCAGAAATTGTTACCCTTTTGCCAAAATTTGAAACTAGTATTTAGTATTAAACTGCTACATATTTTATTGACCCTGAAGGATGAAACGCAAAATCGACATCGGTGATATAAGAATAGACTTAGAAAGTAAAGAATCGTACTTGAATATCACTAACTGTTACAAGAACGAAAAAAATGTAAGTTCCTCCACGTGCTTCCTCGGCCTGCTACAAGATAACCTGCGGATCATGTCCGGCGTCCAAATATAAGGAAGAATATATTAGATATGGTAGTCCCTGGTATACGGAAATAGGGTTTAATCCTAACTGGAAATCCTTTTATCATGGATGTGCATTATCATAGCTGACCTGGACTTAACCTACTGAAGTATCAAAGAAATCTCTATGTGGTTGCCCGAATTTCTGGGAGTAGCTGCTAAATCTCCATAATATCATATTCTACCAACATGTATAGGGACAGGACACAGTGGTTAATTTAATCATCATATAATCGTAAAAGGAGGGAATCGTCTTGCCCCGGCTGGAATGATTTTGAACCGAGGCCCATTGAATCAAGGATGGCGTGAGAAAAAAATCAGTAACACTAACATGAATAATAGCGATAAATTTCAGCTCTAACAAAAGCTACGAGGGAAATATTTATAGTTGCAACAGTAGAAGCAGCAGCAGTCATAGAAATAAGAGTGGTAACCACGGCAGCAATAATCAAGATGCCTTCGAGTAAGCTTCTATGTAGTTCCTTGTTGTATAACAATAGTAGCCAATTGTCCGTATTACATTAATATCACCGTCTCCTTTCAAAAGTTTTGCTGGTTAATGTCGTCACAAATACATCGTGTGATTGAGAAAAGAAGGCACACTCAGGGAATATTTGGAACTAAAGAACAATAACTGCAAACTTAACATCAACAACGATAGCAACACTGCAGGTAATCACAACAATAGTTACGTCAAGTGTAATAATTCATTCTACAATAAGCACAATGCGTGAAATTTTGGTTTAAGGGGCTAGTCGATTACAACGACCCCAATGCTGATTTGGTACTTATTTCATCGCTCCCGATCAAAATGCAAAGTCGATTTCGGCGCATTTTGAACTCCGAACGTAAAGACGGATGAATTACTGTTGAGCATTTTGTCCGGCGTGCTAACGATTATGCCAGCTCGCCACCTTTACATCAAATGTAATTAAAACGTTAGTAACATTTGCAGCAGTGCTAACACTGACAACTACCTCACCTCTAATTAAAGTAACAGCGACGATAACAACACTATAAACTTAGACAACAATATCTGCGTCTCCTCTAATAATATCCACAACGATAGCAACATTGCTTGCAGGGACAGCAATAGTTATATAAACTCTACTAATTGTTTCTAACATAGGCAGAAGACGATGGACAGAATGAGAGTTTAGCAGATTATATCGACCTTAATACAATGCTAGTACTTTATTTCAAGCGAATGAAGAGTAAAGTTGATCATGTCTGAATTTGAACTCGGGATGTAAACTGCCAGAAGAAGTACCGTCGCTCTAACGATTCCACCAATGCACCACACTTACATTAATTCTAATAATCATTTCTACAATAAGCACAAGACCTGAAATTTCGCGAGAGGGGGCTAGTCGATTCCATTGACCCAGTGCGTAACTGGTACTTATTTCATCGACCCTGAAAGGATGAAATGCAATGATAACCTAAGCGGAATTTGTGCCCAGAGCGTAAGGACGGGCGAAATGCCGCTAAGCATTTCACTCGGCGTGCAAAGTTTTCTGCCACCTCGCTGCTTTACTATTATTAATTCTAATAATAGTAACAGCGATAGCAACTGTGCATGTTCTGAAAACTATAGCTGCTTCCATTGTAATATCTATGGCAACAATGACAGAATCACGTTATGCAGTGACAGCTTTAATAACATCAATTGTAACAACTGGAGCAACAACGATAGCAACAATAATAGTGTTGCTATGGTTATTAAAAGCATTCACAAGAATAACTACATCAGCTGTAATAACCGCAAGAGCAACAAGAGAAGCAACAATGCATACTGTGACAACTGTAGCTGCATTAATTATCATAACAATGACAACAGCAATATAGAAACGTTGCCTGCACTGGCAGTTAAAGTTATAAGATTTTCTGCACGATAGCAGCATTGGATGTTATCAGAAGTGTAGTAACATTAGTCGTATAGTAACATTATGAACAACATCAAGCGCACCCTCATATATAGCAGTGTGAACAGTTAAAATGCCGTGCCAGAAATAACAGTCAAATCTCCCTCAAGCCACTACTTGCCGTTTTGAAAGAGAAGACGTTCGGAAATATTGAACGAGGCACACTATTTGCGAATGTCTAGAAATTATTTACGTTGATCCTAGTTTGGAGGCCTTTATTCTCACGTTTGCTGAATCCGAGCCAACCAGGGGTTAAGGTTAAACAACTACTGTAATTTTATCAGCAATAGCAACAGCTGCAATTACGGCAGCGGGTGCTGCAACAACGATAGCTATCCAAATAATCGCAGAACGGAAACAATAACAGAAGTAGTGTAGTTAGTGGTGCTCCTATTCCCACAGTGATGCATTCCGCAGAGGCCTGGTTATTTTGCAGCCACACTTTGATGCAACTCAGTGCACTGTGCTACAACACTACACAGCAATATAATTTATTATTATACAATAACCTACATTGCACTCAATAACCTCTGTAACGTGTCAAAATTGTATAAAAATCCCTTAACTAACACGGTAGGGTATAATATTTTCTGCACGATACCAGCATTGGACGTTATCAGAACTGTAGTAACATTATGAACAACATCAAGAGCACCCTCATATATAGCAGTGTGAGCAGTTAAAATGCCGTACCAGAAATAACAGCCAAATCTCTCTCAAGCCACTACTTTTTCGTTCTTTTATTCTCTCATTTCGAAGTTGATAAATAATGTACTAGTTCCAGTACTGGAATTGATTCATTTTACCCTTAATATGGTTGTACCTGTTTATCTCTCTTCTCACTCAATTTCCTCTCTGTCTCTCTCTCCCACTCTTTCCCTCGTCCCCTCCTTCTCTCTCACCCTCTCTTTCTCCCTCCATCTATTTCCCTCTCATTCATTCTCTCCCTCTCTTTCTCTCTCTCTCTCTCTCTCTCTCTCTCTCTCTCTCTCTCTCTCTCTCTCTCTTTCTCTCTCTCTCTTTCTCGCTAGAAAAAATCGACTGTAATGAACGGCCAGGTTTAAGATATACCAAACACGTGTACTCTATTCTATCAAGAGTAGACAGGTTAAGTAAGGCAGTAAGGAAGTAATTTCTGGCGTGAAAAATGAGCTCTATCATTCCAGACGCAGCCTTTGTGATGGTATATATGTCACCGTAAAAGATCATCAGAGATGGCCAAGCCTAGAATTTGTAATCAATTGATAAACTTAGTTTAGTGTTATTTACAAGTTGATGTTTTTCTCTCTTTTCATACAGTTTTCCAAAATCTATAATAAAATTCACAAGATGAAATGTGACATGTCCTTTTCTTATCTACAGCTTTCACCAATTCTCTTAATCAAACATCAAAAACATATAAGGAAAATGCAAATATTAAAAACCGACTGAGGCATCATGGCATTAATCTATATAATAGATTTCCCTTCCAAAATAATATCTAGATGAATAAATATACCCTTGATATCATCTTATAAACATTCTATTTTACAGTTTGTATCTGCACTCATACTACAAATCTCATATTACTAAACACAATCGAAGACACTAATTGCAAGTATTACACAAAAATTACCTGAAGAAACCCGACGAGCATTAAACGTACTACGATTAACACCAACAATGGATTCAACTCTAATCTCTACTGCTCAATTATCAACAAAAGAGAAAGTACCTCTTTAGGGAATCTCGAAGCTGTTGTTCGAAACTTTACATATAGTATTATTGTAACATCTTCTCCACAACACACCTTACAGTTGTTTTAAAAAGGTACTCTTGACAATGCGATCCCAGATAAATTGTATCTAAATTAAAGACTGGTTATTTAAAGCTACAACAGTTTTCATCACATGTCTACTGGAGTGGAAACGATCTGGAGCAAAGCAACATAAAATGTTGATTAGAAAACTTGAACGATATCACTTGAACGGTACAAAATTATCATTTGAACGCTATCACTTGAATGGTACAAAATTAGAACGGTATCATTTGAATGGTAGAAAACTTGAATGGTAGAAAACTTGAATGGTAGAAAACTTGAATGGTAGAAAACTTGAATGGTAGAAAACTTGAATGGTATCACCTGAACACCGGTAGATGGGAATCCACCTAGATTCAATTCTTTAATTTTTTTTATTCTTTTATTTGTTTCAGTCATTTGACTGTGACCATGCTGGGGCACCACATTTAGTCGAAAAAAATCGACCCCAGGATTTAATCAATGTCAGCCTAGTACTTATACTATCGGGTTGTTTTGACGAACCGCTAAGTCATGAGAACGTAAACGCACCAACATCGGTTGTCAAGCGATGGTGGGGGGGGGGGGGTCGAACACAAACGCACAAACATATATGTATATATACGACGGGCTTTTGTCAGTTTCCATCTACCAAATCCATTCACAAGGCCTTGGTTGACTCGAGACTATAATAGAAGACACTTGTCCAAGGTGCTACACAGTGGGACTGAATCCGGTAAGCAAGTTACTTATCAAACAACCACTATATATATTTTTATGAATAGCGTACGGTACTGATCCGATTTTTCATTCATTCATTTGAACTATGCCAACATGCTCTTCCGGCATCATTACAAAACATACGCGGATGTCTCATTTAACTCTGTCTCACTATTCTCGATACAGATGCGCAAAACTTACATCAGTCTGCAAGAACTCTACCTCTAAGACAACTTAAACTAATAACTACGAAATACATACAATTTTTCTATTGTTCTGTTTAGTCGTCTCCGGAACACATCCGGACATATCAAACACCAACTTGAACACAATTACAAAACAATCTATTCCAGAAATATTTTACAACTTCTCAGTTCAAACAAATAGCAAAACACATATACACAAAAATAAAAACAGTATTAGCATCATCAAAAGCCGCAATTGCTGGCTCCTGAGATGTACATCGCCAGCAATATGTTCAGAAAACTTTGCATTCTATAGTGTCCAGCACATGTAAGCTTTTGTGACTACTACCAAGTACTATATATGTTCAGGAAAATACTAACATGATCACACTAGTAACAATACTTCACCTCTATATTATAAAGGCATACCGAAGTGTGTAGTATGACTCTTAGCTATTCAGAATACGGTACATACACGTAACAGTCACAATGTTGTTGGCTAAAATGTATAGATGTGTTGTATAATCAATTATGTAATACATTATAGCGAATCGAAACACTGTGCATACATCAGTAATTTAACTTCAATATCGTGTGAGTATATATATTTGTGTGTGTGTGAGTGTATGTGTGCGTGTGTGTGTCAGTAGTGTATGGTGGTTGTTTAATTGGGTGTGCTGCCATTCCCAATGCCACCAAATTTCAAGCAGGGTTACCACAAAACTTTTCCATTAAGATTCGTGATTAAATTAATGAGTAAGATTAATAATTATAATGAATATGCCATTTTCGATGGATGTGCACCACACACCTCGCACACCCAGAATATACGCGTCTGATATATATATATATCAATTTGTTTCACTCAGTACCTCCGTACAGTAGATTAGCTTGATCCGGATTAACTAGGACTACAACAACAAATTCAATAACAGTAACGACAGCACTGGTAACTGAAATTACCACACTTTTATTAAGAGCAACATTATCAGTGTTATTAACAACTAGCGGGGTCCACGTTTTTCAGAAGTATAAACAAGAAGGCCAACAGTTTAAACAGTAGATTCATAAAATTTTATCACGTGATTTCAAAATTTGATTAACAATGATTCCGGGTTAAAAGAGATTGCCTGCCTCCCATTCGTTCATGAGGGAGAAAAAAAAACGTTGAAAAGCGAGCGCTAAATTTCAAAACGGTTAAAGTGTATAGTAACACACGGTAACATATTATAACCATATATTAATATATTAAGATATATTAAATACATTATAATATAGGTGAGTGTATCTCGCTATCTCTTTTAACCCGGAGTAATTGTGGAAACCTCTGACGAGACACAAATCATGTTGATCAAATTTCGAAACCACGTGATGAAATATTTATGAAACTACTTCATTCTGCGAGTGTATCTCGCCAAGGAAAGATGTGGCTAGCTGCTCGCAGTCTCGAATATTTTGTGAGGTTAATGCTTTTGTGTGGCTGTCCGAGTTAACGTTTGGCTCTCATTTCTAGCAATTGTAGGTGCTATTTTGCACCCGCATTTATATATGTATACACTATATATATATATATATATAGAGAGAGAGAGAGAGAGAGATAGAGAGAGTGGGAGAGAGAGAGAGTGGGAGAGAGAGAGTGGGAGAGAGAGAATGTGAGAGAGAGAGAGAGTGGGAGAGAGAAAGATATACATATATGCATATGATGTCGGATACAATATACATTATGGTTCTGTCTTAAGTGGTCAGATTTTTATATGTAGAAAACATTATGCAGTAATGAGTAGATTTTTGGTGCTGGAATTCCTACAGGAAGATTGTTCAGAGAGATTTCAGTTCAGACATTCATTCTAGAAATAAGCAATACAATAAAAGCTGTAGCATCAGCAACATAAAGTGAAAACAGAGTAGCAGTATCAGCAACAACAGTAGTTACGCTAACAGAAGTCGGATAAACATCAAAACCCACAATGGAAGTTTTCAAAGCCGTTTATAATTCGGCTTAATGTCAGTCTTCATGCTACAATAACTGTCAGAGAAAAAGTCAATGTTATTATTTATTCCATAGATCACTAGAATTATAGACTTTCTTTTACTTATTCTCTTATTCCCCGACAGCCATATCTGGTCGAATCGAATAGGGTATTGCCCTCTCCCGATCATGCAGTTGGTATTCCGAGTCTACTTATGAGAACTATGTCTATTTGCAAATTTCAAATTTTCATATCGTGCATGTTGCACGACTCTAAATATACACCCTAGAATACATATAAATAGTCCGAGTAATTTTTAACTATTTTGTATTTCGTTAGTTTACAAGTTTGAGGAAAATCGATTTAATTTCTATTAGAAAGTCAAAATCTTCATGTTACTTTTTGAACAACTAGATTATAAGGAGGGCCAATGATGGAGATATATATCTGCTTGTAATAACTGATAAAAATAGTAGAAAGTCTCCCCAAAGATTGCATTCTATCATTTTAGAAAAGGATAGATTGGATAATATTGTCAGAGATACATTCTGATGAAATTACAGGATGGTCAAGGCTGGAAAGCATTTGATCATTGGTTTGCTCCATCAGAACCGATTTATTGTTAAAAAAAATAAATATAAAAACAATCTGATTGTGGTTGTTCAGCATGTTAGAAATAGCAGCTATTTATCGAATTTAAAAGTAAGGACCCATTGTAAATGTGGTTCAAAGCGCATTGTATTTTATACAACAGCTCATAACGGCTGTGTTTGTTCTTGTCCATAAGTCTACTCATCCACACTTTTCATACGGATAAACAACTAATGCAGTGGTTCTCAAACTGTGGTCTGCGGCCCCCTAGGGTACTGCGAAGCAATTTCAGGGTGACCGTGAAAGGACACTGAAGTATCGTGAAAGCGGGTGGCTTGAGACAATTATGTTTTAAATTTCAATACTTCCAATTTTTCGCATGCAACCATCCTTTTCTGTCGTTGACCTCAAAAAAGGGATGGAAAACCTTCAGAGGAGGTGGAGAAAATTGTGGTTCCCGTGCATACCAGTGGTCCAATTAGCAGAAACTTCTGTACATTTTGGGATGCCATCACAATTCTTCTGCTGAAAATAGCTTAATTAGTTGAAATGCACCTCTTGGTTAATCAATATGAAGAATGACCTGACAATGGGGAGGAATAGTATCCCAAACATGGTGAAAGAGGAAATTGATACCAAAAGTTGAAGAACCACTGTCA
>NC_142940.1:19182972-19205472 GCF_046866305.1 Octopus bimaculoides | reverse complement strand
ATAATAAAATAAAGAAAGAATAAAATGAAAGCGAAACTGGAGAAACCAAAAATTGAAAGAAAGGGAGATAAAAGGAACGGAGAGAGGCACTATGCTGAAAAAAAAAAAATTAACGACAGAAAATTCCAACTGAAGTATGGTATGGAATATTGCCTTCCGTTTGTTTACTGGAAAATCAAAAATTTGCCACTTGACGGCAATCAAGGATTTTATTGAAAGTTTGCTAAAGGTGTGGGAAAAAATCAATATTCAGAGCAAATGTCCCCTATTATATAGAAAACAACCCTAAATAATGTATCTAATTGCCTGGCGGTTAGAACGTTTATTGATAGCTAAAAATATCTGAAAATTCAAACAGTGAAGCTAAAGTTATTTCTCTGGCGGTGATGAGAAATGATAGTTTTGTTATTATTGTTGCTGCTGTTCTTAGTTCTAGCGGTGAGAATGGTGAGGGATATGGTAGCGACGTTGGTGGCTTTCATATTAGTTTTAGAAAATGGCGGTCGATATTGCAGTCATTGTGATGATGGTAGTGGCAGTGGCGGTGACAATAATGTTGTCGATCTTGTTTTTGTTGGTGTTGTTAGTAGTTATGGCATTAGCGATGGTAATCAAATCTTTATTAGAAGAAGAAATGATGATGGTGGTGGTGGTTTGTGTTGGTAGTAGTGGTGGTTGTGGTGGTGGTGGTGGTGGTGGTGGTGGTGGTGGTGGTGGTTGTGGTGGTGGTGGTGGTGGTGGTAGTAGTCCTGGCTGTGATGGTGTAGGTCGTGTATGTTAAAGTAATGGTGACTGAGATGTTGAAAGTAGTGATGTAGTAGTCGTTAGCACTAAAGTAGTAATAGAGTTTTATATTTGCTTTTTTCTTTTCTTGTTGATAGAGGTTATGGTGATGAAAATGATGAACATGGCGATGAGTAGATGATAATATCACTGCTGGTGGTGTCAGCGGTAGACGTAGGCAATATTGGTTGCGCTTACAATTATGATCGTAATCATGACAAGATGATGCGAATGATTCGTTAGAAGCAATAGGAGGCTACTGTCGTTAATGTTACTCGTAGGAGTTTATTACTCTTCATTATAAGCCAAAAATTGGTGCAGTAACTCATGTTCAAAAGTATGCCAGCCATGACCAACATGTCTCCTCGTCTTTTGTTGAGTTTCTTTTTTTTGCAGATACAGTGTAACTCAAAGAACATCATCCAATATTTCTTTTGTTAAGATGATAAAGAGAGGTTTGACAGTGTTTTTTCTAGAAAGAGGAACGAGCAGGTAAACGGTCATTATTTTGGTACGTATAAGTTGTCTATGTTTATGAAAGGTGGACTTAGAGTTGTACACTTGCGGCAAGTTCATGGTGGTATAAATGGAAGAGAGCATGATTTGTTGAAAGTAAGGAATTGAAGTGTGTGTGTGTGTGTGTGTGTGTGTGTGTATGTGTGTGTGTGTGTGCGTGCGTGCGTGTGTGTATGCGCGTGCGTAAGCGTGTGCGCGTGCGTGTGTGTGTGTGTGCGTGTGTGTGTGTGTGTAAACAAGAAGTTCACTACAGCTATTACAAACGTGTTCTTTATTGATAAAGAAAAGCATTATACCATCCAAATACAAAAACCGCTTCCTTCAGGCGGAGAAAGAGAAGATTTAACAAAATAGAACATAGTGTAAAACGACCCCACCAACATGTTTACGGTTCTCCCATCCGTAAACATATATTGCACTATGTTTAATTTGGTGAAAAATTCTAATTGTTAAATCTCTTCTTTATACACCTGAAGAAAATGTTGCTTTTATTGCATGAAGTAACGCTTTTGTTTATCAATAAGGAACGCGACTGAAACCACTGTAGTGTACTACAACCCATCTGTGTTATTGTTTATATTTCACCTAACTCGGAACCTTCCACCTTTTAGATCTGGATCATATAGTCGAATGTGGAATACGTGCAGAAAGTGTACTCTTGCTTGACTTTCAATACACTTTGTGTATTCTGCCAGTACTTGTGAATGTGTACATAACTGGAATCACAAATCAGTATTTAATTTAGTAAGTACGTATATGTCAGTATACATTGTTAGTGCACTGGTACGCTATCCCGACTCTGCCTTGGTGATTTTACTATTTAGATAGCTGACTCTATTGGATTCTGACAGTTGTATGATATATATATATAGTGACATAGTGACTTATATACATGTAGATGGATAAGCGTATATATGTGTATACTTTAAAATTATACGTATATATGTGTGTGTATGTGTTTATATGATTGTGTGTGGTTGTACATTCGTATAGGTAGGTTCATATTTTGCATGTATGTATGTATGACATTGTATTCATTCACCGTTAGACGGTGGTGAGAGGAGCATATATATATATATACGACCTTTGACAGAATTACATATATATATATAATATATATGTATATATATATACAACTTGGACAGACACACACATCAGTACATAAGTTTACATGTACACGTACACATACACACACGCAGACACGTCTGCACAATATCTGAATACACACATACATACACAAATACATACATACGTACATACATACAAACATAAATACATAAATATATACATGCGTATATGCGCATACGCATGCACACATATGCAGACGTAAATACATACATGCACACATACACATACATACATAGTCATACATACATGCATACATACATACATACATACATACATACATACATACATACATACATACATACATACATGCCATGAACTAATTGTTACTTTCTTAGATGCAGCACGAAGTTTTGCCAGTGAACAGGACGCGGTTTGAAAGCGCCGAGAATAATTTGACACAAATTAAATTTAAATGTTGAAGTGATTTTAAATGACTTATAAACAACTCCCATGCTGCAATTGTTTATATATATATATATATATATATATATATATATATATATATATATAAGTTAACAAAGAATAACAATGAATAGCAAATATACCGGTCTCAATTCATTACGGCCGTTTCTAGCGACTCCTTTAACTGATTAATGAAAACATTACATCATTGCAAAAAAGCCGTTTCCGTTAGATGATTGCATAGACTTCAAACACAAAGGACCTACCAACTGCTTTAACATATTCATATCACTAACTTGAGTTCAAATATTTAAATTGGTTCTGCAGCTGTTTCTTTGGCAAAATGAGCTTAGGAAATAGCCTATAAGCTCCAGTTGGTGATATGAATATGCGAAAGCAGTTGGTTAGTCCTTTGTGCTTGAAGTTTATGCAATTATATGATGAAAATGGTTTCTTTGCCATGGTGTAATGTTTTCATTAGTCAATTAAGGGAGTCGATTGAAACGGCCGTAATGAATTGACACATGTACATCTTTGTTTTTCATTTATACTTTATTCACCTACCTTGGAATCTGTACTTCGAAAATATTATAGAAGGTATTTTTAAATAAAAAGGCATGTCTGCAAAACCATGAGCGGGCCTCTTCACTAAGTTGGGTCATGTTATCAGCATACACTGCAATAATGTCAAGTGCAAACACTTCCAAACAGAGGTTGATATTCAACTGATATATATATATATATATATATATATATATATATATATATATATATATATATATATATGGCTGAAAAAAAGTAAAAGACAAATGATAGTTTCCTATTGTACACACCCGTCGTACACACTCACACTACACACACACACACACACACACACACACACACACACACACACACACACACACGCTCACACACACACACACACACACAGTTTGTGTTTCTACACTAAGCAGATCAAAAATAACACGAATGTGCAACTGAAGAGATAAAGGAAGAAGAGATGATGGAGAACGAAAATAAATGTTTATGAGAAAAATAGATAAATTATGTGCATTATGCCTTTCAGGTGAGAGAATTTTGCGGTTGATAAGGAGAATCAATGAAGAAATGGGAGAAAAGGAAAATTGCAAGTTCAGTGAATCACACCCTCGAGACGTGTGTTCAAGCACACACATGCATATGTCTATGCAACGCAATGCATAACTATTTATATCACTCAACTGTTTACTTTTTACACTCAGAGATAGATAACAAGCAAAAGAAGGAGTCGAAGCTAAACAGGAGATTGTAAAATAGTTTTCGATTTGCATAAATAACTGCGATATCTCCCTCTAATCACAGTCAGAAAATTACACGCTCAGAAATGTGAACCTGGGACTGAGGAATATAGGAAATGGTTATGGCTAGAATGCATTGTATTATTGATCTTCTCCATGACAGCTTAACAGAGGATTCACATTACAGACCTACAAACATATCAATAACTACATGCCACTCGCAAACACATGCATACTCATACACTGACCTATATGCACGTGTCAGCAGATTACTTGTATGTTGATAAACAAAGAGACATCCACCTTCCCCTTCTCCCTCCTCGTCAACACCCCCTCATAAGCTCATCCCACCACACCCCAACACACTCCTACTCTACCTTCCCACTCCACCCTATCCAATTCCTTACACCCACCACCCACCCCTACCCACATACCCCACCCTACCCACATACCCCTACCTCTACCCCACACTCCACCCATGCCTTCCCCACCTCCCAACACCCTCACATCACACCACACCAATACCCTCGCATCACACCACGCACACCACACCAATACCCTCGCATCACACCACGCACACACTACAACTGACCAACTACTTTCTCCCTTTCTCCCTTCCCCCATTTTCACACTACATACGTCAAGATCACCAGCAGTCTACCTCCCACACACAGCCCCTCGTTCCCGATCACCGTTTGTTATCTCCCCCTTTCTTAGCTCTCCTGAAATAAGAATTTCTAACTTCCGGTCAGTCATTGTTATGATCGGCCATTATTATGATTGACCGTTGACTGAACACTATTCAATTTTTTTTTCTCCGTGTTTTTCTCCTTGTCTCCGTATTCTTTCTGTTGAAGAGCGTAGCTCGAAACGTCAAAGACTTTCCGTATTCCCGAGCGTCATACTAATATATACTTTTGTTATTTACACCACCTGTCCTCGTCTGTTGTTATTTTTTGTATATTCTCCCACATATTACATATCACTCAAATGAGTTCCGCACAGCCTTAATGAATTTTTGGGTTTCTAATGAAACCCGAGGTAACTTTTTTTTTTATTTAACTTCCTTTTTTTTATAATATTTATACGTATCATAGAGTAAGCAAACATATATGACACAAAAATGAGGAAGTATGGTGAACTGAGAGAAAAAGCTAGTGTGGGAGAATTAACCAATGACAAAATGAAGAAGACAGAAAATAAAACCGTTCTTGATATTCTTTTACTTTCCCTTTCTGACTATTCTTTTTTAATTCTAGTGATAAATATAAATTTTACATTTCTTATTAAATATATATTTTTTAATAATGTTTTTAAATACTTCCAGTATTTGAATACTCATTAGTTTCTCTACTTTACGTATGAAAACTACGATGTTTGTCAGTAGTATATACTTACATAAGAATTACTGTTATTTTAATGGTTATTTTAATGGTTCATCGTTATTCGAAATATAAATTATTCCCTTGTTATTTATCGAAAATTCCGGAGTATGTTGTAAATTTATTGAACTGGGTACTACATATTAATGATGGATAAGAAACATTACTTTCTAGATCTTGCTTGCATTTCTTCGTTGAAATTACCTGACTTTCACGGACCCTGTACTTCCTTCTTGCGTTAAACGATTAAAAATGTGTTTTTACAGACAATTTCAAAGGATTTTACTACAGCAATTATTGAACAGGATTCCAAATGCTCGTGAGTTATAAAAGGCTGTCAAACATATTAGATCTGCTTTTCGAAATAACTCCTGTCATATAAATTCTTCTAAATTGCTGGAAAAATATTTTTGTAAAAGCAACAACGTCATACATTTTCGAAAATGTAGTTTCAATGAGATAAATGTGTCATGCAGGAATTCAAACTTCTAAATTATTCAAATAATAAAATGAGAATACAGATGTTTCCATATATTTGTAAAATTAATCCTTGAATAGAAACAAGGCTTGGAATGTAGTTCAAATAATGAAAGAATCATGAAAATGGCAAGTAACATTTCCAATAACGAATCAAAAATAAGGGAGCATCTTGACACCCGAAAATAAAAAGACATTCAGAAACTCTTATAAAATGCATCAACTGTTAGTGTCGGTGGAATTTGCAATTCTATTTAAAGAAGCAACCTTCAATTAAATTTAATGTGTGTTAATGTGAAGCTAAAGATATTTCACAGTTATCTTTGATATACATGATACAGCATGATGTGGTATATATACCTCTACGGCAATGTGTATATGATGTGAGTACATGCAGAAGTGTGTGTATGCACAAATGTATGTATATATATATATATATATATATATATATATATATATATATATATATATATATATATATATATATATATAAGTGTGTGTATGTATATATGTGTGTGTGTATAAACATACATATATACAGATACACATACATACATAAATATACATACATACACACACACACACATATATATATATATATATATATATATATATATATATATATATATATATATATATACAATGTAAAATAGTTTTATAAATATATGTAATTCTTGCTTCAATGAAATTTATGTCAAGTTTCTTACTCTTTATGGCTTATATATACATATATGCATGTATGTATATGTGTGTGTGTGTGTGTGTATGTGTGTGTGTATGTGTGTGTGTGCGTGTGTGTATACACACATATATATATATGTATGTATATACATACATACATATATGCATACATACATACATACATACATACATACATACATACATACATACATATATATGTAAATAAACGACAAAGGGTTACAAACTTTGACATAAATTTCATTCAAGCAAGAATTATGTTTATTTATAAAACTATTTTGAATCACTAATTGATAAATGTAAAATTTATTCATCGCTGCTTTCCAGAATAGACAATATGTTGTTTTTCAGCTGCTGCTATATGTAAGAATCACACCTTGTATCAAATGACTGATATTAATAAACGTGGTAAATTCTGTATGCCCGTATTTTAAAGAGTCAATTTTATCCCCTTATCTTTTCTAGAAACTTTGGGATCTAAATCACTAACGTAAAGACAATATGCTTTCATCCAGGTCATTCGCTTAGAATTCCACGTTAACTGGAAGATGAACAAGATAAAGAACAAGATAAAGAAAACAATGCTGAAGTGTCAGAAAAATGTGGAAGCAAAAGCAATTAAGTGATGTGAGACACTACTGATATAGTATAACAGTGTGCCTACATGACAGTTTCCAGTATGACCAACAACACACTGGGCATAAAGTTCCTGTTTCGGAAAGAAAAGTACACAATTTGAGGTTCGTATGCATTATATGATATACATTATATATATAAATCAAGCCCCTCATTTAACAATATTATAAGGGCTCTTTATCTGGAGATTATATATGTTTTCAAACTTTTCGCCTAACAGTGCTTCTTTTGCGATATAGACGCACAAAATTGATCATGTGTAAGATTTATGATCAGTAACTTTTTAACCGGATCCGTCTTCCATGAAAAATATTTTAGAGGAATGCTATTGTAATTTCATAAGTATGTATAAGGAGTCAACAAGACTAAATATAGTTCAGTAGAGTTTCTATTTCTTCTTGCTACTTAACTTTTTATTTGTGCAATCATCAGTTAACTATCTGTAGTTATTCCGAATCATGGAAGCCAAGTGTAGTAGCAACGGTGAAGAAGCATACGTATAAAATAGATTTGTGTACTTTTAGATGACAACGGAAAGATAATAAAACTATTGAAAGCAGAGGTTGTTCTGGATAATTTAATCATAACTTCTTCCATTTGCAATATGACTGTCTATAGATATAGCTTTGTTGAACCTAAATAGAATTTTATTTATCTTGAATATATGAGGGACAGTAAAATATGGATAAACGATAACTTTTTTTGCGATGAAGATATTTGAGTTATCAAAAATTAGAAAAACGTTTTGTATGTGTATAATAGTTCTTAGCATAACATGTTCTATTCCAAATTAATGTCTTTCCTCCTTTCTATATTCACTGATTCTCTAGTGAGTACGTCTTTTATCGAGTTAACTGTTCATCACTATATGTGTATCATATAACAGAGAGGGAACAATAAAAAATATTCTGTATTTTAAAATAAATGGATTCCTTATCAAACATCTCTAAAATAGAAATAGCATTTAGAAAGTACATGACGAAAATAAAATATCCACACTCATAGGTCATTGTCCGAGCGTTGGCATTCAACTATCGTAATTATCTCATATATTTTAGTCGTCTGTCTGGCTATAGAAGATTGCAAAAATAATGTAACTAAATGGAAAAGTTTAAAATGAAGAAAATAGGTGTCTTTGAATAATTTACAGAAGATCTAGCTCGCATCATGAAAGATGTTACAAGACTTAATTTTGTGTGAGTTCATCGTCCGTGAATTTAAAATATTACACACTAGGTAATTGTCTGACAATCTCTAATTTTAGTCTACTCTTGTGTTTGAGCGATTCTCTCAAAATCATTTTCAGGCTCGAAAATCTGGAATTAAAGCCGTAAGAATCATATGACAAATTAGAATACCTTACCGTGGTGCTCAAACAACACAGAATATGATTATACAAGATAATGTAATAGAAAGTGTGTTAGGTTCATCAAATATACATGACCGTCGAAAAAATGACAATGACTATAAAAAGTTATAGTAAGAAAGTACAAACATGATAAAGAATAATCGAAATCCAATAGTGATTGGTATCTTTACATAATTCTACATCATGTTTCTTATAACAGCTTCTATTTTCATTTCAAACTTCATCATTCATAGTTTGACTAAGAACATCATACCTCTGATGTACCAGTTTATTCGATATTATCGATCAGAATATGTATGTATGTACGTATGTATGTATGTATGTATGTATGTATGTATGTATGTATGTATGTATGTATATATATATATATATGTATATATATATATATATATATATATATATATATATATATATATATATATATATATACATGTGTGTATATACATATACGTGCAGTATATATATATTTATATACACGCACATATGTATACACTTACATGTATGTACGTGTGTGTATGTATCTGTAAGCATATATATATATATATATATATATATATATATACATATATATATATATATATATATATATATATATATATATATAAATATATATATATATATATATATATATAATATATATATATATATATATATGTGTGTGTGTGTGTGTGTGTGTGTGTGTGTGTGTGTGTGTGTGTGTGTGTGTGTGTGTGTGTGTGTGTGTGTGTGTGTGTGTGTGTGTGTGTGTGTGTGTGCATACTGGAAGATAACAATACTTGTATTTCTCATATCTCAGAAGATACTACATTACCATCACTACCATCTCTAAAAAAACCATTAATATTGAACTCAAGAAAAGATAACTGTACGTAACAAACCCAATTACACTTGACTCCTAAGATATTGTTATTTCTAGCCCACAGCGAATTATCTTCACAATGAAATTGATAGCAATGATTTTTAGAGTGAAGAGTTCAGATATAACTTACGGCGGTAAAATGTTGATAACAGCATGAGGCATGTGTAGAGTAAAACAACAAAGACTGAAGATAGTCCGAAAACATTATATTAAGCCATACTTTTCATGTTTCACTTACATCTCGCTTTAGAAAAATGCTTTATTTTTCAGCATTTATAATCATATTATATCAAACCATCCAATGATACTTTAGCTAATTTTAATTTTCAATAGCAACGTCATCCTTGCTACAGTAGTATGCAAAAATAGGTTACTTAAAATATTTCCATTAACGTTATATTATGGGTGTAGATTTAGGATTAAGTCTTAAAATAATTTCTCCTTGAGCGAATAGATATAGATTAGAATAGAATTTTATAAAGGAATAAGAAAAACACTCTAGAAGCATTTGGCTTAAATAAATAATATAAACATAGTACAGAGTAGATACGATAAAGAGGTAAAGTCTTTACAGCTGTTTCTAGAATAGCCAAGAAGGTGGATCATTATATTAAGTAAGGATTCAGCATAAGCTAAGTATTCTGTCATTAGTAAGAGATTAATAAGAAAATATAGAAATGTAGAATATCCCCAATCGAGAATATTAGTAGTTACCAGTTCGACGAGAACTGAAGGAAAGACGAGAACTGAAGGAAAGACGAGAATGAAAACTGTCTTTGGTAGTTGCATGATGATCGAAGATATGTTTATTTATTTAAATGTAATGCTTTCGAGGGATGCCAAATGTTTTGCTTATTCATATTCTATTTTAATATGTGTGTGTGTGCGCGTGTATGTATATGTGTGTATACATATAAACACATATATATACACACACATATATATATATATATATATATATATATATAAATGAAATATTCAAACACTGAGATATGAAGTTAGATGTCACTACTGTTCATATCATCTGTGGATAAATTCAAAATTTGATGATATCAACAGTAGTAGCATTGGTGGAACGCAGTTAAGATAGCTTTAAGGAGCTATGAAATATCGTAATGATGCTTAATTGACATCTACCTGCTAGAAATAAGAGGCAAGTCTTAAATAATCCACCGTATATATACATTTATATATATATGCATACACACACACACACACACACACACACACACACACACATACACACACACATATATATATATATATATATATATATATATATATATAAAACACTCATTATTGGTCTGTCAGTTCACGATCTGGGTAATCTTGATTTTGGCGTTTGCTCGTTCTTTCTGTTTCCTGAGCAGAACATTTTAATCTCTACTTCTCTGATGTATGTGCATTCTGGGAATTTGTACAATATAGTCGGTCTGCATTCAATCTAAGATCTGTGTCCACCTCGTTATTTTTAAAGCCAAATTTTGTTCCAAATCATATATTCCATATTAAAGTAATTGGTCACAGGACCCCAATACTACGAAGGTATCGACTGTGATCACGGCGATCTTCGCCATATATATATGGCATGAAACCATCCCTTAATAGTAGAATGGTCTGTAATTTTGTGATAATCTGAAACTGTACACTACCGACTGAATATATTTCGATTCATTGAATACAAACTTTAAATTCTAGCTCTCAACTTTTGTGCCAACAGGAAAGATATAAATGTATTTTTTAGGTAGATAGGTACAGTTACAAGTAGTAGTGGTGTTTGTTGTGGTGGTGGCGGTTGTGGTGGAGGTGTTGTTCTTGGTGGTCGTGGTGGTCGTGGTGGTGATGGTGGTGGTGTTAATGGTGGCGGCCGTTGTGAATGTGATGGAAATGATAATGGCGGTCATCATCATCATCATCATCATCATAATTCATTATCAGTAGTACCAACATGGCGGATATTGCAGTGATGGATACGTTGTCGTTGTTGTTATTGTTGGTGATGATAGTGGTAATGGTGAAGGTGACGGGGGTTGTGGTGGTGGTTGTAGTCGTCGTCGTGACGGTGATAGTGGTGGTAGTTATAAATGTAATTACATCTTGTGCGTCACATAATACCTGTAAAAGAAATATCTATCAAGCATATCAACTTTGACAATATCATGTTAAGCAGTCAACAAAAGTGCAAAGTGATGTTCATAGATAAAATATTGCCAAAAGGATTCCTGTTTTAATGTTGATAAAGAACCGCTTAATCTAATTGTGAGTTTGAGTTGTGGCTTTTCATTATACTCTTCTCCTTTTAAATAATTCAGCATGTGCGTGGGTTGAAGAGAAAACATTATAAAAAGATATATGAGCGGTATTTGTTAAATTGAGAGGTTAAAACGAAAGCATATTTAGAAAAAAAGGCGGGTGATTCAATTCCTACCGGTTATCATATATTATTTATGCACGCGCACACACTACATTCATGTATATATATATATATATATATATATATATATATATATATATATATATATATATATATATATATATATATATATATATATATAAAAATACACGTATATTTATACATATATATGTATGTATAAATATATATATATATACGCACACAAATATACATATATATTTATAAATGTATACATATACATATACATATATATGCACGTATATATAGGTGTATGTGTATATATATTTATGTATATTTATACATATATATGTATATATAAATATATATATACATATATACATGAATATATGAACACATATATGCGTATATGCATATATATGTATTTATACAAATATTTGTATTTGTATATATGTATACATGTATATATATATATATATATATATATATATATATATATATATATATGTATACACTATATATATATGTATGCATGCATATACATTATATATATATATATATATGTATACATTATGTATATATAAATTATATATATATATATATATATATATATATATATATATATATATATATATATATATACACATATACACACACACAAACACACACATAAATAAGTACATGAAAACATTTATCAATATATACACACTTTCTACGTACGCATATACGTACAATTGTGTACGCGTGTTTGCACGCGCTCATGTGTCTGTGTCTCTGTGTGTCAACATACGTTGTATGTAAGTTTGTTTCATTGCTTCTTGTTTCGTTCAGAACTGGCGGTCATGAAATAGAGTGTTGAGCAACAGATAGTTTAACAAAAATTGCACATACAACACAACATGTATATTTATATGTTTGTGTGTATGTATGTATGTGTGTGTGTGCATATATATGCATATTCGCATATGTGCGTATGCATATATATGCATATGCACATATGTGACTGCCGTCTTTCAGTTTCCCTACTCAGAAGGTTTTGGTCGATACGCGGCTATAATAGATGCCACTTATCCAAGGTGCCATACAGAGAGAATGAACCTGGATCCATGTAGTTGGGAAGCAAACTACTTACCACACCTGCGCCTGTAGATATATATATGTGTGTGTGTGTGTGTGTGTGTGTGTGTGTGTGTGTGTGTGTGTGTGTGTGTGTGTGTGTGTGCGGGTGTGTGTGTATGTATGTATGTATGCATACAAACAGACTGGAATAGATAGATACAGGTAGAGATACAAATATAAGAATGTGTGTGTGTGTGTGTGTGTGTGTGTGTGTGTGTGTGTGTGTAAGATCTTGATCCGGTGTAAAGTTATGGTATTTCCAGGGAAGTACACGACCCGAATTATGGACTATCAATGCTGTAGGTTTCCAGGCCCAAACCGGAATTCCTCAAGTGTCGAAAATCCAAGTGGGTATAGCAAAAATTAAATAATCCAAATGATATGAAGATGACAAACAAAATTGTTTAACATATCTTTAATGGTTCATTACAATTGTTTCTGTACCAACTGTATCTGCAATGCTAGTTTACGCAAACATTCGAAGTGAAATTTTACGTAATGTCTGCGGTTTTAGACTTTAGAGGGGTAATTTCTCAGACTTGACTCAAAGATGTACTGTCACACCTTTGATTCAAGTGAGATGAAGTGTCTCTCTAATGTCTAAATCCGCGCACACCTTTGATGCATGTATCATAATGTACCCATCTAATGTCGAAAACTACAAACATTACGTAAATTTTCACTTCCAATTTTTGTATAAACTCGCGTTGCAAATTGAGTTGGTACAGAAACAATCGTGACGAATCATTAAAGATGTGTTAAAGAATTTTCTTTTGTCTTCTTTTCGTCTGGCGTGTTTGTGTTTGTGTGTGTGTGTATGCGTGCGTGTGTGTGTGCGCGGGTGTGTGGATACGTGCGTATGTGCGTAATTACACAGCCCATTACTCCTATTGTGGAGGTGTGACATTATTGATTGAAGAGCGTAGACACATGGAGTGTCTCAGATGTTTCAATCTCTTTACAATTAGCATTTTTAATATTCAGTTCCAAATGATCAGTAACCAAAGGGAAATTTGAGTACCAATTAACGTGAATGGGGAATTGAATTGCTATGTCGTAGATAGAGTTGTTATTCAATCTTCTTCATGTACCTTCAGGAACTCTAGCGATGTGCTAGCGCAAACAGGCTTTAATATATGTCGATTTAAAGGGAGAGATCTGGCACAGCTGTTAACTCGCTGGGCAAAATACTTAGGAGCATTTCGTCTGTCTTTACGTTCGCTTGCTTCGCCTTTCAACCCTTCGGAGTCTATGAAGTGCGTACGAGTTGAGCAATTGGAGTCTGTGTCCTCAACTTGCATCCTCCCTCGAAAATTGCTGCTCTTGTGCCAGTATTCTAGACCAATATATGTCGTTTTTAAATTGGTAACTCTATGCTTTCTCTTCTACTTTGTTTCCATGACACTGAAACATTCTTTCATTTAGCTCATTTAATTCACAAACTTTTGAAAATGTTAATGACTAGAAAAAATTAATGACCAGGAAGGAAAAGAAGATATTTTTAATTAGATAAATATATATTCGTATTTGTGTATTTGTTGGTTTCTTTCCTTAACTGATCACAGATGTGGAACCGATTGTAGTCCATATTACAAATTGCCGACGATTGAAACGAAGCAAACAGATAGAACTTCTAACAATTTCTCCAAAACTAAAAGCTTTGACTCTTATTCAAGATTATAACCAAAGTAGAAATCTATGATATAATGCGTATTGTTTTAGTATTTTTCAATTTCAGTCAGAATGTTACTAATTGCAATTATTGCCAAGAAAAGCAAAAAGGCTACTAAATTGTCCAATATTACATCAACGTTTCGATAGCATTTACATTCTTTGAAAACATTCATAGGCATAGAGCAACAGATCTCTGCCAAATGTATCTTCTTTGATGTCTTCAGAAGCAGTAAATTGACGCGATTCTAAATTGCGTTTTCTCAACCAACGAGATGTATGTTAACTGTGTTATAAGAAAGTAAATATTCAAATAATGTTCTTGATGTAATTATATAAGTCTTTGCATGTAGGTTACGTTTGCTGTTTAGCCCCGAGTCGCTGTTGATTGCGCTGATACATCATTAAAAGCATTCCAGTGATAACCATCCTGTCTTTTGTTCTCAGGAATCGTGAATCTAATAATAGTTTTATCAAATGTAACGTTAGATGGCTGAGTAAGATTGAAAGGTAATCTGGCTGCTCAATGAAGAAGTTCTATCAACCACCTAGATGAATTCTTGGAGGTAGGCTGTAGGCTGAAGACGTGTTCGGATCAACTACAACCCTCGTCGTCGTAAGCGACGGAGTGCCAACAACTCAAGTTGATACCCCATCTTGGCCACAGTCTAATTACTGAAACAAGTAGAAGATGAAAGATACATACTCTTGGAGAGATATCCGCTATTATATGGATATGAATATTGTGTGTGTGTTCATGTGTTCGAGTGTATGTGTGCATGTGTCTATGTGTGTGTGCGTATGTAGGGCTGGGAATTATCCAACAGACTCTGCATGAATTTGAGACCCGATTCGTTAAGGCGACTCTCTGAAAACTCGGGGAAAGAAAAACAAAGCAAAATCATCAATATTTTAAAGTTTTTTTAAACATGTAAGCCTAACCATGCATAACTTTAATATATATATAGGCGGATGTTAGTGAAACTTGAAGAAGCTGATGAGAGCTTGGCCAAAGAAGAAAGTGTCTGACTTTAGCTCTTTCAAACGAGTCCACAGCCGCCAGACAAATAAAAAATTGCCTGCCCCTCCCGGCCAAAGGAGGTTGGTGGGGAAATCTTCACTATGGATTCAACTAACAGCCGGATCCGTCTTACAAGCGACAGCAGGTGTTCGACATAAACCTACAGGTCAGCAATGTTCAGGCACTGGGCGAGGGCGTGCAGAACAATTTTGTCGCTCTACGCGCACCTTCCTATGAAGTTTATCCCGAACGGGCACCGCCCCTCGGTAGCACTGCCAGACAAGGGATTTCCGGAAGTTATCCATGCGCCCAGGCCCGAATGTTTTCTGAAAAAGACTGGTAAGTTGATCCTCGTCGACACCTGGAGTTTCTCCGAGCACGTCGTCGCACTTTCTCTCCACTGGCCCTCTATAGAATGCTAGAGTGGAACTACCAACGACTGCATTGCCCGCCTGGCGGCGAGCTGTGAGCGCTTGACCACACTCGAGGTGCCAAGCGCCCCACCTCGGTCTACGCCTAATCCAGGCTTGCAGCTCAGTCAAAGAGACTAGCTGTGGGAGAACGTATCTAACAAACGGTGACCACCCCCGTTTACCGTCAAGGAAACGCTGGAGAGGCCGAAGCCTGAGCGCATGTTGGTGCATCAGCAACCACGGCTTACATAGGGACCCATTCAGCGGCTGTTAACAGCACATGGAGCACCTGACCAGTGGAACGCGCTCCTTCAAGCAGAAGAGTAAGCGAACCAGCTTAGTCAACCAGTAAACGACGATCAGGCAGTAATAGATGACCAACGAAATGTAGGCATTTGTCACCTCGGCTCGACCTTGCTCTCGGCCTATTTCTGGGTGAGATTCGCCACCTTGTTGGTTACCTCGTCCCATTTTTCTTCACCTAGAGGTCTGGACGGAACCAGACCCCGAACAATTTAACCGGACCGTCTGTCCAGCGCTGTTGGACGTCATGGGCTTACCACTCCATGTGCCGAGTTGCAATCCCGCTGATATTTCCGCGTTAATTATTGCTCCTGTCACCGCTTCATATTGTTGTAGTGTGTCGCCAATCAGGTCTATATGCCTGTGGCTCGACACTATGACGGTGACATCGTCGACGTAAGCATATACGGTTCTCCCACATCCTAGATCATGCGGGATACACCTCAAGCCTCCAACTTCCGCAGCAGTGGCTCAAGAGTCAGTACATGCAGAAGGAAGGAGAGAGGACACTCTTGATGGACTGAGTGCTTGATGCTGAATGGTTCTGACAGGTGACCATTCACCCGAACACCGGAGCAGATGGCAACCTCTTGGCTAAAACCTTGGCCAAAATCTTTATCTCTGCATCGAGCAGTAATCGGCCTGAAATTCCCTATAACGTCCCCATTATTTGGATCCTTTCTCAGCAATGCCACCGCCCCTTGATACACGAAAGTGGGAATTCTCTCATTTTATTGCTAGTTGTGGTAGACGTCTGCTAAGAGCCCCGCAACTAAGTCTGACGTCGAAATATAAAGCTCGTAGGGCAGACCATCCAAGCCCGATCATCTGCCTTTCGTGCAGTTCTTCATCGCTTTCTGTATTTGTGCGGCTGTTATCGGTCTGTCGGACAACAACAACAACAACAATAATAATAGCTGTAAATCTTGAAGCCGCTGGACGTATTCACCACCCAACAACTGGAGACACAGAATTATAATATAATTACATCGTGTTGTACAACTGAAATCCTGTTTCAAAATAACTTTAAAAACATAAATATTTACAACATTATTTGAGTATTTAAGTTTTTTCTTTGATTATTTGAATATGCAAACATCTCTTCTTTCATAAGAACATTCTTAAGCGCCTCTGGATATCTGACTTAAGCAATTTCAAAATAAGCGACGTTCTGCGAGTGCATAATTTCATAAATTCCTCTAGTTGTCTGAACACGCCAACATTCCTCTTTCATATAACCTTATAAAAAAATGAAAATCTACAATTTTCTGTGAGAAATCTAAGTTTCATTTTCTCTGATTATTCGAACATGGGAACATCACAAGAACACTTTTAAACGCCTCTGGTTATTTAACTTAAGCAGCTTTAAAATAAGCATCTTTCTGTAAGTACATAATTTCTTTAATTTCTTCCAGCTTTTCGAACATGCAAATATTCCACTTTCATACCCAAGACAAATTGAAGCGCCTCCAAAATTCAAAACTAAAACATTTTCAGAACTGATAACAAACGCAGAAGATAAGTGATTGGCATATTAACAAACTGCCTTGTTGCAAAAACTGTAAAGCGTAGTAAAACGTCATTCAATAATGAATAGAAATCAACGGTAATTGAAACAGAAAAAATTAAATAAGTTGTCCTCAAACTCTACCATCATACTCATTAATCAAATGATAGTAATAAGCACTACTACTACTACTACTACTACTACTACTACTACTACTACTACTACTACTACTACTACTACTACTACTACTACTACTACATATCCTGACATTTGCTGGCCCTCCTTTATTGGTTCACTGTCAACATCTATTGAATCTATTAACAGGCTAATGATAGCTAACTGTATGTCTACCTACGTTTGTTTCTTCTTCTTCCAAAGTTATGTCAGTAAGATTCACTTTGCCAATCACCAATAATATCAGCAACAATTCATAAAATGACAACGATAACAACTACACTGTTACCATGGCTATAGTGGGTAACCACAAGGACAAAAACAATGACAACATTGGTGAGGATAATAGGTAAGCTTCAAAATGTTGACGTGCAGGTCACAAAAGCAAAGTTTGAAGGGAAAAGTAATCATTTCCCTTGATTTCTGTATATAAGCAAATAGGAAATAACACTTATTGACCAAAGACAAAAAGAAAAGAAACTTTTTGTCATACAGTGCAATATAATTAACTGGAATATAAATAAACTCCAACGAATGGGCACCAAAACGAGAAGACTAACTACTGCAATCAAGACGCATCGTCCAAAAGCTGATCTTCATAAAATCTAGGTTCCCTCAAAAAGAAGGTGGTAGATGCTTCAGTCAACTAGAATTATCCTACAAGACCTCCAAAATAAGATTTAATTCATCCATCCAGAATAACTACGACTGGATGATACAGTTAGTAAATCAAAACGAAGGGAACAAAAAGTAACATTCTGTCATTAAAGAGGCACAGCATTATAAAAGAGAATTAATCTTAGATGTAAATAATAATGCCAAAGTTGCAATACCAACAGAAGCAGCGAAACAAGGCAAGCAAAAAGCTAAAAATAGAAAGCGACCTGAGAAAACTTATAAACAAATAGCAAACGAAACAGCTCCATGGCCAGCATTCCAAACGAACAATGAAAGCAGATATCGATAAAGGAAAAGTACACCAGTGGTTGCACAGTTCAGGTCTAAAGGCAGAAACTGATGGTTTTAAAATGGCCGCTCAGGATTAATATCTACTTATAACAAACTACCAACCAAACGTTCTCCACAGTGGGTACTGACCCAAACTGTAGTCTATGAGATAATTGTATAGAAACCATGAACCACATTGTGACTAGCTGCTCTAAACACGCTATAAACGAGTACAAAACCAGACATGACCGAATAGGGTAGTGCCTACATTGGAATGTCTGTCGTCATTATGACATTCCTCGTCCTAAAAACTGGTATGAACACCATCCGAAACAAGTCACAGAGGTTAAGAGTTACTATTCCGTGGGACTTTACCATGCTTATTAGCAGATAGACAAATGTCAAAACGCCTGATATTATAACCAAAGATCATTGACAAAATGCCTGCTATCTAATAGATATATTACCAACTGATCGAACTACCTCAGTCAAAGGATTTGAAAAGTTAGCTAAATACAAGGGCCTAGAAATAGAATTCAGCTAAATGTGGAAACTGAAAAGTTTCTCTACTACTACTATGACTACTACTACTACTACTACTACTACTACTACTACTACTACTACTACTACTACTACTACTTTTCAAATTCTTAGACTGGGGTAGTTCGATCAGTTGGTAGTATATCTATTAGATAGTAGGCATTTTGTCAATGATCTTTGGTTAGAATATCAGTAGTAGTAGTAGTGGTAGTAGTAGTAGGAGGAGGAGGAGGAGGGGGGAGGAGGAGGTGGAGGAGGAGGTGGAGGAGGAGGTGGAGGAGGAGGTGGAGGAGGAGGTGGAGGAGGAGGTGGAGGAGGAGGAGGGGCATGGTTAACGAAGAGTCTTCAATCTTCACTGATAAAATACCTGGAAAATCAAATATACATGATGTCCAAAAGATTGTACTCATCCCCAACAGCCCACCCCTTGAGAAAACTTCTATCGTTATAACATAGTTACCTGCTTTAGTACTCAGGTGAAGACCCGGTTAGTTACAAAAATGCCACGAAATCAAGCTAAAATATAAAATATAACAGCGATAATAATGATGATGTTGCTGCTGTTGCTGTTACTTCTGTTGCTGCTGCATATGATGATGATGGAACTGAAATGTTAATAATATTATTAGTGAAAGATAATGTAACTATAATTGCACTAAGTGTGCGCTAAAAATTCGACAAGGTTGCTTACAAGCCTATCTTTCGATGTGTAGGCTGATTTACAGATTAAAATCTAATAAGCGAAGTGGATACCCAAGGGGTAATGTTATGAGTGAGATTATGTGAGAGAGATAGTCTATAACTGATTAAATGAAGTAGAAATGGAATTAACCAATAAAAATAAATATATAAATAATACACGTATATGGTTGAATAATAAGTGTACACAAGAGGGAGAAACATCCATAATGCATAGTTTAGAATGGATGAACATTATTAATGAAAAAGAATAAACTAAATGTATAAACAAATACATATAACTATAAATAAAAGCATATATAAATATAATAACGATAACAACAGCATTAACAGCATTAATAATAATAATAATAATAATAATAATAATAATAATAATAATAATAATAATAACAATAATAATAATAATAATAATAATAATAATAATAATAATAATAATAATAATAATAATAATAATAATAATAATAATAATAATAATAAAACACTACTACAGACAGTACACGGCTTTACCAAGGAAATAGAAATGAAATTCGGATTAGAAAAATGTGCCAAAGCAACCCTGAAAAGAGGAAAATTAGTTAAAAGTAGCAATATAACACTAGATAAAGCCAATGAAATAAGAGAACTAGACGAAAGCCAACCATATAAGTATTTAGGAGTCAATGAACTAGATAGGATACAACATACACAAATGAAAGAAAAAATAAAGAAAGAGTACTATAGACGAGTTAGATCAATACTAAAAACAGAGCTCAATGCTAAAAACAAGATAATGGGTATCAACACTTTAGCTGTCCCAGTTATAAGCTACAGCTACAACATCCTTAACTGGACACTAAACGAACTATGTAAAATAGACAGGAAAACAAGAAAAATAATGACAGGATATAGGATGCACCACCCAAAATCTGACATAGAAAGGCTATATATACAACGCACAGAAGGTGGCAGGGGTCTTATACAGCTAGAAAACTATTATAAAATAACCACCATAGGACTGCAAAAATACCTACTCCAGAAGCAAGGGAAACTAATACAAATAGCCACAAAACACGAGCAAAACAAAAAACTGTTTTCAGTATTTAAGGAAGCTGACAAATACAAACAAGAAATCAATCTACCTAACAAATACGAAGAAGAAGAAGAAGAAACAACAAAAGCTATAAAACAAATGAAATCCAAACTAAAACTAGAACAGCAACGGACCATGATAAAACGATGGCAAGAAAAGCCCCTACATGGTAAATACTGGGCTAAACTAAATGCGAAAGAAATAGACACAGAAAAATCCCAGCGATGGCTGAGAAGCTCAGGACTCAAAGCAGAGACTGAAGGATTTTTAATTGCTGCACAAGACCAAAGCCTCCCCACCAGAAATTACCAAAAACACATAATGAAAAGAAATATAACAAGTAACTGTAGAATATGTGGAGATCGACAAGAAACAATAAATCATATTATCTCTGGCTGCCCAGTCCTGGCTAAGAAGGAATATATTCACAGACACGACAGAGCTGGGACCTATATACACTGGAAGCTATGCCAACATTATGGAATAGCAACAGAAAAAAGATGGTATAAACACACGCCAGAAAAGGTCACAGAAAACGAGAAAGCAACCATACTCTGGGATATGCCAATACACACAGATAGAGAAATTAAGGCAAATAGACCAGATATAGTTGTCAAAGATCATGAAGGAAAAAAATGCCTTCTAATTGATGTTTCAATACCAGCAGATGACAACGTTTCTCTAAAAGAAATGGAAAAACTTTCAAAATACAAAGACCTGGAAATAGAGATAACTCGAATGTGGAATCTAAAAACAGAAACAATTCCTATCATAGTAGGTGCCTTAGGTATAATAAAAAAATATTCAGACAAATACATAACAAAAACACCAGGACTTACAAATATATATAACATACAGAAAATTGCACTACTGGGTACTGCACACATTCTACGCAAAACACTTTCAATACAGTAAACATAAGAGCACCACAGCAAACCACAGCACATACCCAAGGCGCACAGAGCTGCGCTCGGTAGTGAAGTGAAAGCACGTTATAAAAATAAAACTACTGAATAATAATAATAATAATAATGACAGGGGCAAACAAAGAGTGCCTAATAATTGACGAAGCAGTTGCAGGAGATCGGCATATCATGAAAGGAAGAGAAAAGGCTGATAAATATGGAGACCTGAGAA
>NC_142940.1:19172972-19177972 GCF_046866305.1 Octopus bimaculoides | reverse complement strand
ATTTTCAAACCCCAAAACAATTTCCCCTGCTTTCTTTCCTGATTTAGAATACACTTCTTCTTTCCATATATATATATATATATATATGTGTGTGTGTGTGTGTGTGTGTGTGTGTGTGTGTGTGTGTGTGTGTGTGTGTGTGTGTGTGTGTGCTGTTACTAATACTTTTATTATTGAAGCACTTACCGCCACAACCTACTACCATCGGTTCCGTTATTGCTGCTACTTCTGAAATGACCACCATAGCATTACGAACCACTCTTTAATATCAGCATTGCCAATAAGGAACATTGACCAGTTCTGCTACAAAGGGTAACAATATGTTACTGTCACTGCTAAAACTGTTACTATTAATATATTGACAAAGCAACCACCGGTGGGAATCAAACAACTATAGCCATGTACTTTTTCTAACATAAACAAATGGACTTTGAAAATTGCATTCATCACAGATTAATTTAATTTACTTCAAATTATTTTCCTTTTTTTCTTATTTCACGACTAGATTTTCTTTGACAATTGAAACCAATAGCATATTATCATGAAGATGTACATATTCTCTTTTTATTCAAAATAGGATTCTTAGAGCATTTAATTTTTTGTCTTCTTGTTTTATACATAGACACACACACACACACACACACACACACACACACACACACACGCACACACACACACGCATGCACACACACACATACATACACACACACACACACACACACACACATACACATATACACAGACAGACAGACAGAGACCAGGAAAGAATTTTAAAAGGACGGTGAGAGAGAAACATTGTTATCAACGGCGTTTGTTATTAACGTTGTCATATTTAATATTCTTCTCCCAATATTTCTGCAAATTCTTTGTATAATTTTTATACATATGCGAAAAATAACCCGATACTTTGTTAAGTTTTCTGCTATAGCTGTTGTAATAATTGTAATATCTCTGATAGCTGTCTCTTGACAGATTTGAAGTGTTTTCCTTCATTCGTTGATAAATATTTTTGAAGTTATTCCGTGCCAACATATAAGCATCATGTAATAATTGGCGAGTTTTAGTGAATGCCTTATTAACCTTTAACCAGGAATCAGTCCATGTCCGTCTTATAGTTTCCTGAGTTCTAGAGATCGGTTGAACTGCAAAAGTTTTTACCGAAATCCAAATTGTAGAGAGTTGCTTTAATGTCATATGCAGAAGAAGTTTTGTTTTTCTGTAAACTTTACGAGCTGAGTCAGATCCAATCTGGTAGATTCTCTTGGCTGTCCGAAGAACTGTCAACACCATTTTTGGTTTGTTGCCATCTCTGTTTATGATTGATGAAAAGCGCTCCTGGTAATGAGTCTTGTTAAGTTTCCTCAGAAGTAAGTGAAACCGTCTTACTCCGACAGTCGTCATTTCTTTTGGTGAGATGGAAACAGCATGTGTTGTCATGTATATTGTTTTGTTGATCCCTGAGGTTGTTTGTGACAGTTTTGATACTTGTGTGCTCTTGCTATTCAGCGAAATTAGTTCTGATATTGTTGGCATATTAATTGTTTTGTTTATCTGTAACGTCGGTTGTGATAATGTTAATATACGCATGGTTTTCGTTTTCAATGAAGTTGGTTCTGATAATGTTGGCAAGCGTGTGGAGTGGTTCTTCAGTAACGTTGATTGAGATAATGTGGTTATGTATTTGGTATTGTTCGTCAACAATGTTGACTGTGATAATGTCGATATGTTTGTAGTTTCGTTCTCCATAGACGTTGATTGTGATAATATTGATGCTTGTGTAGTTTCATTCCGCAAGCTTTTTCTGTCTGTTGTAACAGCCAAGGTATAGTTTTGTTTGCAGTAAAACATCTTAGATGATAGGAATCTTCGTTTAACATTCAATTTGCTTTTATATTCAACATTTGCATCTCCTGTTTCTGTTTTCAAATACCAGAATCCTCTCCGTTTTGATTTCATCCAAATTTGAATACATGATGAATCAACTAAATTGTGTGGAAGTTTATTTTGAGAGCTGTTATCAATTATTTGTAAATTATCTTTTAAATACGACAATATATCTTCTCTGTTTAGTGAAATCGATTTAGAAGGTAAAGGTAATAAATCGTTCATAGTGTCTTCAACCCAAATATACGCTTCGTTCTGGTTTTCAATATATGTGGTACCAACTTTAGACATGGGTGGCAAGATGAAATCATATGCCCACCAACAAACAGTGTATTTTGGAATTTCTGAGAATATCTGGCCTAGTATATTGGATCGGAATATTTTGATAACCAAACAATCAGTAACCAATTTGGGTTTCTCTGTGACTACGGTGACAGGCACATGAATCTGTTCAACAGTTTGTGGATTTGAAGCATCGATAGTTGTCAAAAGTATGTCTTCTGTCACTGAAGTGATATCCTTCGAGTTATATTTAATCGTATGAGATTCTGCCGATACTGTAGTTAAGGTGGCGTTACTTTTATCAAGAAAAAAATCAGAAGAATTGGTGGTTAATCCATATTTAATTGTCCCACTTTCATTTAATTCTTGCGTTACGTCTAACTGGGTGTTTTCTGTGGTGTATATTTTTAAAATGCTGGTATTTGTACTTGTTGGGATAAATATATCTACAGATTGCTTTTCTGTAGATATTACGTCAGAGGAATTAGTTTTGACTGTATATTGATAGTTATTGTCATGTTCAGTAGTAACGCTAGTTGATGTTAAGAGATAATTATCTTCACACATTTCTCCACTGGTTTCCTTTGGGCAATCACATCTAAAGCTATTCACTCTGTCGTAACAAATGCCACCATGTAAACACGGGTCGCTGCTGCATTCATTAACATCGACTTCACATCTCAAACCTAGAATTAATTAATACTACATATTTGAGAATATATTTTATTTAAGTTTATACAATCAGAAAAGGTTATTATAAACACATAATCTTCAGCATTTTACCCTACCAGAAGTCGGCGAGCTGGCAGAACCGTTAACACGCCGGACTAATTGCTTAGCAGTATTTCGTCCGTCTTTATATCCTGATTCTAAATTCCGCCGAAGTCGACTTTGTCTTTCATACTTTCGGGGTCGATAAGATAAGTACTTGTTGAGTAGTGGGGTCGATGTAATCGATTTACCCCTCGTTCGAAGTTACTGGTCTGAGGTCAAAATTTGAAACGATGACACAAATTTTGAATTTATCGCAGTTTTCTTTATTAAATTAGTTACAAAATTTGAATCTATTGCATTTTTCTTTATTAAATTAGTTTGCTATAACGTCTCTTTGTGTGTACTCACCATAACTTATGCTAAAGCATAAGCTTTGAAGAGAATACAATTTCAAAAAAATCATGTATGTAACAATTGATCCTGAACATCCATATTTAAACTCTATACATCAGAGTTTGTATTTCTCATTGTTTTGCTTTTGATATGTTTTTTTTTGTTTTGGCTATCTTCAAGACTGTACTAAGCACACTAATTTAAAATATCTGGGTTATGTAAATCTTTGCTCGTCTTTTGAAAGTATACTAAACTTCGAGTTTATTAGGTTCCATATGTATGAGATCCGATATTAACTATACAGTTTACTAGCAGATAAAACAATATATATATATATATATATATATATATATATATATATATATATATATATATATATATATATATATATATATATATATGTATATATATATATCATTACCATAGAGTCTTTTGAAGAGATGCGTTTCAGATTATGTGATTTAGTTTAAGAATGTGGATTACATGAGAATATATGAATGCGTTTTATGTAAAGGCTAACTTCTATATATATTTTATTACGTTCTGATGATGATAGCCTTACTTTTGGTAATAATATTAATAATAAATTAATTAATTAATTAATTAAACCATTTATGAAAGAATTTTACTTACCAGTAAAACCAGGAGCACATTGACAGTCATAACTGTTTTGTAGGTCAATGCATGTTGCACCGTTAGTGCAGTTGTTTCGCTGGCAGTTGTCTATAGAAGTTTCACAAATTCTACCAGTGTAGCCTTCTATACATTCGCAGATAAACAAAGAAGAGTCATTTCCTACACTGCATGTAGCCTGGTTAACAAAAAGAAATTTCAGTTGAAAGCAGTACAAAATATAAACAATACATAATCAGTGTATAATACAAGAACTGAGAATAGAATCGATGCGAGGGTGAAGAATTGAGAGCACATGCAAATTATAGCGAATGATCACATGTTGTAGTACAAGCTAGCAGAAGAATTTTTATGGTTGCTCTTTCGGCTAGATATAGCAGCCAATCTGCATTTAAATCACTCAGTATCATCTGAGTCAAAGAAAAAAAACACATTGAATAATAAAGTCTTAGGTGACATTGCTTCTTGTAAAAATACTACAAAGTTTTTGATCAATGCATCACCTGGATCAGGATTGATCGGGGAAGTAAGCAACAACAATTATAGAAAAGCTTCAGAACACATCAAGTCCTATTAGTAATTTGTTTTCATGCAGATCGTGTAGTAATTTTGCAGTAGTGATAGTTTGACAAAGCATTCTGTGTACAGAAGTCTCTTATCATTATAAAATATATTACTTTCCCTTTCTGTTTTACAACATATATTTTATCCTGGTTTTTTGTTTAATATCATATTTCGCTTTAATTTATGTGCTATTTTTATCGGATATAGTTTTCTGCTCTAGTAATTTAATCAATAAACAGAAACGGAATTCAATATGTTTCTGGAGAACATTTAACATATATAACAACTATAGTCACATTATAAGATGAAGTATAAGTTTCTCTCTCTCTCTCTCTTTCTCTCTCGCTCTCTCTCTCTCACTCTCTCTCTCTCTCTCTCTCTCTCACACTCTCTCACACACTCACTCTCAAAACAACCACTCAGCATTTGCCTTCCATTGTTAATCAGCAAACCCAGAATGTATCTTGAATAGATTCATTCGTTCACGATCTGTTCATTGGAAAGATATATCAATAGATAGGTTCACACAC
>NC_142940.1:19165472-19170472 GCF_046866305.1 Octopus bimaculoides | reverse complement strand
ATATATATGTACATATATTTCGCTATGATAGACCGCTAGCCACGAAAGCTTTCTCTATTTTCTCTCCCTGTTTATTTCTGTGCTCCTTTCTCTCCAAGAGCGAAGAGCGAAGAGTTTCTACCATATTCTGGGGTTTTATTTCTTTGTCCTCGGGATTATTCTTCCAACGGATTTCATTATAGAGTGTCTTACCTACAAAGTTATGTCTCACCGGTAGATCATACCGTGATGACATTTTCGGACAGCTGCTCCTGAGGTGGATGGCAACTTTAGTACGCCCTCCACAAAGTCTGCATCGGTTGTCATATTTTACGACTCGTTCTGCATCTCTATCTCTTTTATGCATCAGGTTAATATTTCCTGTTCCTGGATTGCATACCCTTCGAAGTAGGAGGTAGTGATCCGGCTGTTGGTCCTTCATAAACTGCTTTGATGATCGATGTTACTAACATCACATGTATTTATGCATGTATGTATGTATGTATGTATGTATGTATACATGAATGTATGTATGTATGTATGTTATCAATCAGTTTTATTTCTGTATTTCTTGTCCATAGAGAAAGAGCCGGACTCTAGCATAGATTCAAGGCTCCTTCATTGGAACTTTTATCAACATCATCTAGGTATTTGTGCATATGTGTGTGTGCAGTATTTGGTGCTAGTGTATGCGCAGATTTGTATGTTTGTTTTATGGATGCGTTTTTATGTATATATGTTCATGTCTAGGCGTATGCATATGTATTTATGTGCTACATTTTTGGCAAGTTTTACATATTTTTACAGTTCCATTGATGTATGTATGTATGTATGTTTGTAGGTAGGTATGCATGTCCTCAAGTGCACAGACAATTATAGACTATTATCGCAATATATTTAATTTTGAATGTATTAGTTTTTCATTTATTCTTTGCTAACAGTGTCCAAGAGAAGAACAGCTGAGATGATCAAGATTCATTTATATTCAGCAGCAATAACTGAAACAATCAAATCCAAATAAACATCTGGTAAGTATCCCATTGACGATACCATTAACAGCTTGGATCGTAAATAGAGATCTACACTTTATTTACTAAAACAGCTCAAAATTAATAAAAGATAATAATTTTGTTCACTTGCAGTCAGCGGTTATTTCCAAGATAATATACCTCCGGAAGATTAGGCTTTATACCTACCTCTCTCAAACTCAGAAATACTAGTTCCTACGACTTATATTAGTTCAAATTTTAGCACAAGGCGAGCCCTACTCCAAATATTAGAAAAATATCTGCTCCATATTTCTTACTCTTATTGAATTAATATCGATGTATCTTATTGTATCTATATATCATTCCTTTCCTCGCCATGGTATAGTGCCTGATTAAAAAGTTCGAAAAATCTTAGAAATATAAAACATGACAATTTATCCATCCAACTTTGTTAATTCTTACAGCCATTCCCTGTTGATAAAATATTGCGCAATACCATTACAAGGATGGTGATAATCCAGTTAGATGTTTGTGAATATAGAAATCTCTCATATGCACTAAAACATATCTACGAAGAATGAATTAAGGATCACTAATCTTTTGCCCAGATATCGTATATTCCCTTCGTATATGCTACTAATATCCAATTTAACTGTATGTGTTACGCTGCATTCATGAATATTAAATTGATATGTATCACCAACCTGATTTAAACAAGGAGAACTGTCACAAACATTGACTTCTCGTTCACACATAGACCCTGTATATTTTGCAGGACAGATACATAAAAATGACGCGTGACCATCCAGACAACTACCTCCGTTGAGACATGGGAACCATGCACATTCGTTAATTTCTGCTTCACAGTAGGGACCTGAAAAGACGTGTTAAGGTAAAGTTATTATACAACAATATCAATACGTTACATTGAAGAATTTATATGAAGGTGTGAAAACATGGCAGAAATCGTTTTCGTAAGGAACCCCAAATGCCAAATGCTCTGAAATATTGAATACTCAATTTACAGGTCGTATCAATGAAAAGAAAGCGGGCCTTACTCACGAATGCTAAGACATAATAGAATCTGGAGGTGACGCTATGTGGTTTCGACGCTTCTTCCGATAACACGTGGATTCGGGTTCCGTTCCATTGCGCGGCATCATGGGTTGCTCTTTTCCACTTCAGCCTCATGCCCTGCTCACCAAAACGTAGTGAGTGGAATTTGGTAAGCAGTAACTGTGCTATAATATATATATATATGTGTGTGCGTGTGGAGGCGCAATGGCCAGTGGTTAGGACAGCGGACTCACGGTCATAGGATCGCGGTTTCGATTCCCAGACCGGGCGGTATGAGTGTTTATTGAGCGAAAACACCTAAAGCTCCACGAGGCTCCGGCAGGGGATGGTGGCGAACCCTGCTGTACTCTTTCACCACAACTTTCTCTCATTCTTACTTCCTGTTTCTGTTGTGCCTGTAATTCAAAGGGTCAGCCTTGTCACACTATGTCACGCTGAATATCCCCGAGAACTACGATAAGGGTACACGTGTCTGTGGAGTGCTCAGCCACTTGCACGTTAATTTCACGAGCAGGCTGTTCCGTCGTAAGCGACGGAGTGCCAACAACAACAACAACAACAACAATGTGTGTGCGTGCGTGTATGTGTGTATGAATGAATGTATGTATGTGTGTGTATATCTCTCTATCTCTCTATCTATCTATCTATCTCTCTATCTATCTATCTATCTATCTATCTATCTATATATATATATATATATATATATATATATATATATATATATATATATATATATATATATGGAGAGAGAGATAAGTGTGTCTACGTGTCTGTTATTGCTATAAAAGCTTATGTTCTTCCTTTCCATTCTATCGCTTAACTAACCAATTTCTCAAAAACTGTTTTAGAATTTTGTTTCCTTATAGCCAACCATTTGTTAAATATGAGACAAAAGCCACAAGTATATTAAATATTATATGATATAGAAAGGTTCATGCATATAGATATCTACATATACACATTCCTGAAGATTATTTCACCTTGTCGGATGAGGGCCATCAGATGAGTACTAATAACATTAATCATAGGAGTACTAATAACATAAATTTGTACAGAAATATATTCTATGATACATAAGCCACACTATATGATATCCGTTGAAACGCAAAAGAATAAAATAAAAGAATATATATACATATATATATATATATATATATATATATATATATATATATATATATATATATATATATATGTTGTTGTTCTTGGGGATGGTCATATTGCCAGTTTAGCCAATAAAAACACACGCACTGTATATTTGGTGTTAATTTGCTTCAGCTTTATATTACATTAATCTTAACACTCACACACATGCTCCTACACACGTGCCCTCTCATACACATACGGACACACGCGCATGCTCATACTCACACACAGATAGATATCAATTTATTCAACATTTATCAAAGAAGACGGTTTAACTGTCTTGGAGAGAAACGTTATATGGATGAACGTGTGCGTTTGCGAAGAAAACAAAGAGAAAGCCCAAATCGCTATCATATGTATATGGAAAACAACTTAAGTCAGTATTTAAAAAACACACACATACGGATGCACGCACTTACCTACAAACACATACACATACAGATATACACGCACTCACATACTCATCTCGGACAGATCTTAGACAAATCCCAACGCTGGAACATAAGTTCAAAAGAAATGGAAGTAGAGACGTGTCACTGAAGAGATTGCAACAATGCGATGAAATAATTATTCGACAAAAAAAGAAATGACAACATGAACAATACTGAACATTTGAACTATCGATTAACAGTTTGACCAAAGTGTTTAAGACAAGAGTTAGAAAAACTAGTCAAAAAAACATCTGATCGATAAATTTGTTAGTGGAGTAACTAACCCATTAACTAACAATAACTATAAAGGACCGAACCAGTACATGTGTTTATTATTACCTGCATAATGCCCTCCACCCAAGGTTCAATTTTATTTCTTTCAACACACGAATTCACATCAAGAATCTTGCAAACCAAATGTATATGCATGGATGTATGTATATATTTATGTATATGAATTTAAGCAGAAAATTGCCTCTCATCAGTAATCGATTGGGGATTGCTGCAGTTTCGGCACCTTACAACAGAACCACTTTTCCTAGTAACGTCACCGACCAAAAGAAAGGTATTTTAGTTATTGATACCTTTGAAATGAGATATAGGGGATGAAAAAATATAATGTAAGCCGTTTGTAACTAATTCCCGAACAAGGAAAATAAAATAATATAAAATGCGAAATAGCAGACAGGTATAGAATGCGATAAATACCTGAAAAGAGCTGCAGTCGAAAATGCCGATAAGAGGTGAAAGTGTGAGTTGGAAATGACAGCAAATTGCATTCTAGTACAAGAATAGGAGAGAGAATACGTCTCCGTAACTGTAAGCATATATGTGTTTTCTTTCAAGTATTTTTCATTTTCTAGATAGTTTTATCTACCTATGTAAGATATCCTGCGACGGAATTAGATTGGTAATCACATTTGCAGTAAATTTTGGGTGTGCAATTTTGTAATGATGCCTTTTAGAAATGACGAGGTCTACTCTTTCATGTGCACCACTACTTCGTAGTCTTTGACTAATCTGGTGCTTGGTTCATTTGTTCACTTGATAGATTTTTTTTTTTTTTAGGCTGATATACTAGCCGGATAGTCTTTTGGGTTTTGCTGAGTTACATGAGTAGCATTCAGGGAAACTTACGAAAACATACATGAACATATGCAGCAGACAAATGGTAAGAGATGTATAAGATCAATAGAAACGGCACTTGAGTTCTGCTTCACATCATGTAGGCAAGAATGATAAGCATTCGTTCTACAGGAATTATTGAACCGTTATTCAATAATTTCCAATCTTTAAGCGATATAAGAATGTATGTCTCAAACCTTCTGAGTTGTGATTGCAAATGTCAACTGCATCTTACTAGTCTAAACGATATAAT
>NC_142940.1:19157972-19160472 GCF_046866305.1 Octopus bimaculoides | reverse complement strand
TTTTCCATCAAAAAGTGTTCTTAATGCCGATATAACTAACTTCCGTTTAATGAATGTAAGGGTAAATAAGACATTATTGACAGGAATGATACAATGAATCCAAAGCCAGTATTTAGTGAAACAAGATTGCTAATAATATAATCGTGTATTTTACACGGACGATAGATACTAATAAGATCCTGATGATGTGGTTGAAGATTCAGTAGTGAGTGTTTCATCAGCGGGTTATAATATGTTTCTGTTACAAAACTGAAAGGTATAGTCTACCCTCTGGTAAATATAAGGTTTACGTACAATTTGGCTTTTCTGCAAGGCAGAGATTTTTCTAAGCCGTTCACAGATCTTTAACGAATCTGTCATAAGCAATACTAAATCTAAATTATTCCATGTGTGAACTCTATAATATACGCGAAAGATGTTTTACAAACGTATGTTATGAGACCTGATATAATACTCTGCATTCTACACCTCTTAGAAACAACATTTTACTGGTCGGTAATACGTGTATCGAAAGATACAATACTCTGCTTAAAGACATGATATTCACTCCATAATAAAAGGTCACATATATTATCTCTCCAACCTTTTTATCTTGCTAAAATCTTAAAACATGATTACAATATACAACACACTATAAAAACAACTTCGTAAAACTATTTCTAATTGACAGAGATGAAATGAAAATATATAAAGAAGGCTATTTAATATAAAACAAAAATATTTGTGAGAAATTTGAGGAAATAAAATTGGAAAGAAAACGGAAGCGTTTTCATTAAGCTTCTATTTAATGATTTTGTATTTCACCACTTCTCCTGCCGTAGCCTTTTGCAGAGCCACAGTAACTTTTGAACTAATGGGGGGAAGGTAAGATGATATAATGAAACATAAGATCTGTCTCCAACAATTTAAACAGAGAGCCCCATGCTAGAGGTGACATAGAATAGAGTTGTGATGTTAAACCCGCTCACTGATTAAATCCAAATCCGCAAAACATGTAGCATGCATTCATCAGTTTCTGCCTACCGAATTCCGTCTACAATGCGATGATAAAAAAGAAACACACACACACACACACACACACACGCACAAGTAGTATATAAAATGTCATTTCGGCAAGATGTCAAGTGGGGAGAGTCCTAAAGCTTTTGATAAGAAACAAACGTTTATACATGCACACAGGCACACATACACGCACAGATTATATTAAATCATTTTTTTGTTTTCTGCTGCTGATGGCTTTTAACTGCCACATCAATTACATTTTTCTTTATATGTGTGAATGTGCGTGAGTTCGTGTGTGTGTGTGTGTGTGTGTGTGTGTGTGTGTGTGTGTGTGTGTGTGTGTGTGTGTGTGTGTGTGTGTGTGTGTGTGTGTGTGTCTGTCTGTTTGTCTGTGTGTGTATTTGTGTTTGGGTGCAAGTGCATTTGAAGAAACTGCAGTAAGGGACTCGATAGGAATAGCAAAGAGTCGGGAGACAGAGAATTTAAATAAACTACTGATATAGCAATTTATACATGATTAAAATCCAAACAGCAGAATAGAACAAATGATAAATTCAGGTATCCCCCAGGAAAGTGGAATTCACCAATATAAGAAACAACACTTTACGACTGACCTTTTATGCGTGGATGTTCATTCTTGCGTAAAATTTAAACTTAAAGATGTCACCTATGGCTGGCCAACATCTTAAGCAGTGGTGCGTTAATCTCTTGGTTGTTTAGAACTACGTAAGCTGAATATAAGTAATGGATCTATGAGACATAGCAACAACAAAAGAAAATTATGTCAATGTTATATGTTGGAAATCAGATATCTAGAAGGGATAATATCCAGGAATATCTTCCCATTGTGGTTCCTAGTCAAGTACATTGAACTTTGCGTTTATGTCACAAAAGCTTTCAGAAAAGGAAGAACAGCATAAAAAGTCATTATCAATATTTCTCATTATTAATTATCCCTGTATAAATCTGTTGCTTAGATGTGTTGCACGTTTGTCAAGGGCAATATTCGACACGGACGAGGAAATATTTAATTAAATCGATCCAGTTGTTTATTGGTACACCATTTTAATGCCCTTGAATAAAATTGAATACAGAATGTAAAGGTATGTAATTTAATAAAACAAAGCATTTTTTCCATTGGTCAACCGATTTGGCTAAATCATATTCATACTCTCTGCTGTAATATTCAGCCCAGCTGTCTTCTGAGAATGTTTCCAACATCATTAAAACAGCTACAACGATGATTGTGTAAAATACTTCAGAATACAGAATGAAAAGGGCAGTTTTAATTCTAGTTATGATCCATTTTTATTTCTAGAACTAATACATTAAAAAGGTACATAATTAAATATCACACACTTAGAAAACCCAGGATGTATACGAAGCCGATATCCAATCGATATGTGTTGCAAATGCTTTGCTGTTATCAGGGAAATTTTACCAACAGATCTAACGTATTCAGTAACAGGCGATTGTTACAAATATGGACAGAAAAACT
>NC_142940.1:19150472-19152972 GCF_046866305.1 Octopus bimaculoides | reverse complement strand
AGTCATGTGATCATGTCTCTAAGACTTGGTTAGATCAGGTAAGTCATGATTTCATGTTTTTGTTATTTTAAAGCAACACATTTAAGTATTTGGTCTGACATGATTTGTTTACCGATATGATTTTTTCTGTTACAGATATGCCAAGAACTTTGACTACCGTGAGATTTGACTATAGACGCTGGCATAACTATACAGCATAAAACATTTGTTCGACGTTCTAACGAACCTGAAAATCCAGCGACATAGAAGAGAACTCCATCAGAGTTATTCGTCCCTGAGAGTGTTTTTCGATATCAGTGAATAACTTCACTATAAAGAACACCTTTGCCCTTTTTGCTAAAGCAGAAAAATTTCATAAATAAAAAAGTGGGATGCCACTATCATGGAGAGGTTACCGAATGATTGAAAATTCATGAATATATTTTTAATAAAATATTAAAAATCGTACTCTTTTATATTCATTATTAATATTACCAGCAGCAAAATGACATTAGAGCTGTTTTCCTTTTGTTTCTATAATTTTAGCACTAATCTATCTTTTGAAATATAGGAAAATACAGCTTTGATGTGTCGTCTCCTAATTCAAATTCAGAATTAAATAGATACCCTTATAATCGTTAAAATTTATTTAAATCTGAAATTATACATTCAAATTATTTATTATAATTATATTTATATTTATTATATATAATATAATTATATATATATATATATGTATATATATATATATATATATATATATTATATATATTATAATTATATTTACTATAATTATAATTATTTATTATAATGGGAATATCTAATATTTAGTAGACATGCCCTTTGCATTTTTTCAATGCAATGACTCTATTAGGCATGTTACTGATCAGATCACGAATATTCTCTTGCAAATTTTCATGCAGTAATCTCAAAAGATCTGGCTTTGAAGACGTTTTCTTGTTCCTTTTATGAAGCGTCCTGTCCATTATGCCCTAGAGATGTTCAACAGGATTCATATTTGGTGACTGACTTGACCATAGAATCTTCTTGATGCCATTCTCTTCCAATCAATCTTGGTCTTTTTAGCCGTGTGAAAAGGAGCCCCATCTTCCATAAATAAAGAGTCTTCTTTAATCATTTCACCACTGGAGAAGATTGGGAGGAGTCCTTTTTGCAATATGGACACATTTATCTGAGTTTATGTTTCCTTCACACTCCACCAGCTCTGATCAACCATTACTTCAAATTGCTCCCAAGACCATCATATAATAGCTGCCGTGTTTCATTGTTATATGTAATATTCTCACATCAAGTTCTTGGCCACAGAGTCTTCAGACCCGCACTCAGTTATTGTCAGGAAATACAGCAAATCTGGACTTATCGGAGAATATGACAGTGCCCTAAAATGATAGTGGCCTCCCCACTATCTCACTGGCCCAATCTCTTATGCGCTTGATATTGACTTGTAGAAGTGGCTTTCTTCTTGCTGCTCTGCCATAGCAGCCAGTTTTGTGGAGATACCCGACAGCAGTTCTAGGACTGACATTAACTTGTTCTGCTATGTCAGAGGTTTTGCAACGAGTATTATCATCCACACTTCTCTTAACAAAACGAAGGATCTTGTCAGAGAACCCTGGTCGACCTGGGCAAAGTGATGCAGACTCCTTCCTTTCTCTGGTGAAAGTCACAATAATCACTCAGAAGGCACCTGATTTAGTAGTTATGATATTCGGCTATGATTTTAAGGTCGTGAGTTCAATTCCCGGCAAAAATGAGTAGTACCTGGGTCAGCCTTGTCACAATCTGTGTCACCCTGAATCTCCCTGTGAACTGTGCTAAGGGCACATGTGTCCGTGGAGTGCTCAACCACTTGCACGTTAATTTCATGAGCAGGCTGTTCCGTTGATCGAATCAGCTGGGACCCTCGTCGATGTAACCGACGGAATTCTCCTATTAATTGTAGAAAGCGTGATCCCAAGGTTTTCTGCGATTTTACGGTGGCAAAATCCACCCTCAGATTGATTGTCAATGCGGCCTCTTTGAAATTCGGACAGTCCTAAAGATGTTTTTGAACGTGGCATGATTCAACAGTGACATATAGATATTGAACCATAAAAATGTTAATTAATAAAACTATATATACCTTTTCAAGTTGAAATAAACTTATAACGATGTTTTATAGGGTGTCTATTTACTTCTATCGTGCAGTGTGTTAGTGTGCGCGTATACATACATACATGCATACAGCCAGACAGACAGACAGACAGACAGCAGACAGACAGACAGCAGATAGACAGACAGACAGATAGGTAGATAGATAGATAGATAGATAGATAGAAAAAATAGATTGAAAATTCTGGAAATAATGTTTGCAGAGTTACTGAATAACAAAAGGGGAACATGGAAATTGTTTTGCTAGTACGCATTCCTCGGACAAATGCTTCACTCCAATTAGATATTCTTTCGAGAGTTAAATAATTATGTAATACCATTATTTAATTCTCTGTCTCAAGAATGTCTC
>NC_142940.1:19137972-19145472 GCF_046866305.1 Octopus bimaculoides | reverse complement strand
GAGCAGCTGTCTGGCTTCCGTACCGGTGGCACGTAAATAGCACCATTTGAGCGTGATCATTACCAGCGTTACCTTACTAGCACTTGTGACGGTGGCACGTGAAAAATCATTCGAATGAGGTCATTGCAAGTGCCGCTAAATTGGCTCTTGTGCAGGTGTCACGTAAAAAACACTATTTTGAGCGTGGCCGTTGCCAGTACTCCCAGTACCGCCTAACTGGTCCGTGTGCTGGTGGCACGTAAAAGCTCCTACTACTCACCGAGTGGTTGGCGTTAGGAAGGGCATCCAGCGGTAGAAACTCTGCTAGATCAGATTAGAGCCTGGTGCAACCATCTGGTTTGCCAGTTCTCAGTCAAATCGTCCAACCCATACTAGCATGGAAAGTGGACGTTAAATCATGATGAGGATGAGGATGATGATGATGATGATGATGATGATGATGATGATGATTATGATGGTGTTGGTGATGATGATATATATATATTTGTCTGAGTAAGTGTGTGCGCTTATGTATGGACGCATATATGCATGCGTTTATGTACGTGCTGCTATCAGTGGCAGAATACTTACTGAAATTTTTTGGAATCGTTCTCTGTGGACTGTAATTCTACTTCCAAATATTCCAGTGTCACATAGTAACAAGAACTTTCTTAACATAAAATTGAATTTGTGTAGTGTTCAATATCTATTGTGTGCCAAGGGAAATCAGGGGAAACAATATACTTAGAACCAGGTTTGTAACCTTCAACATCGCAATACCTTAGATCATGCCTGATGTAATTCAAACCAAGCCTCTGTGTGTGTGTGTGTGTGTGTGCGTGTAGTATGTGCATTGTGTGTGTGTGTGTGTGTGTCTATGTATGTGTGTGTATGTGCGTGTGTGTTTCAGAGTCAAATACTTGCGGTCCTACAAGGCAGGAGTGGGCCAAGAAGCGGTTAGAAGCAGTCAAAGTCATTTCATTGTCGTGCAGTACACCAATAAGTGATCCGTACTAGAGTCTGTAGTCTGGAGCGATCTAGTTATCAGAACATTGGTTGCCTGGTAACGCCAGGTCAAACTTCTACTGTACTTTGGAAATAAGTGATGGTGAAATATAGTTTATGGAGTTTGTAAAACTCAAAACTCAAGCAATTATCAGCCAATCGTATGCCGTTTAAGGAAGTTTAGTCATGGCTGGTTACATCTCTGAAGGTCAAAAAGCCTGGCAACAGTCTCCTGAGTCGTCCTTGAGGCACAGTGAGAGAATTCTTCTTTTGCATGCTGTATAGAGTACATTCTCGGAACATTGACAAGTAAACATATATTTTACGCTCGGCTTTATCAGATTTTGCAGTGAGTTTCCCACAGCACAGACAATACATTCTCTCTCGAGTCGTCAAGAGTAGCTGATGGTAAAGACTACGGAAATAATAAGATGACAACCTAAAAACCTGGCAGAAAATTTACAGTATTAAGTGCATAGATGTCCTGACTTTGCAGTATGTAACTCTCATTGTGCAGCGATATCCGCTTAAAATTTTAGCAAATAAGTGGATCACTATAGTTTTATATGTCGTTGTTCTCCACGAACACCCGCAGCCATAGTCTTAAGATTACACACCAGCGTCGTAAATTGAGCGCCGGTTGTCCTCTTATTATTTGTGTAGTCTTTACCATCAGCTACTCAGGCAACTTGTAGTCCTAACTCCAAGTATTGAGTGAGATAAGAGGAATGAGCATGATATTTTATTGTCTTGTAACATTATGTCGAACTGTTGCCAGTTTTTGAGGCAGGGATGTTTCCATAACACTTTATGTTGGATTTTACTTTGGAATTAAGTGATAGTGACACAAAGGGCGAAGGAGTTACAACGTAGTCAACGGCCATTCAACTATGTGTGTTTGTGGAGTGTTTGTGTGCGTGTATTCTGTGTGTTGCATTTTGGACTCTGTGTGTGTGTGTTGTATAGAATGTGTTCTTTTTTTTTAATTGTATATATCATATGGGCATTGGGCAGGTCCTTCTGGTCCTGTACGGTAGTGAGACGTCCCCGCCCTCCAAGAGTCTCCCGCTGCTTTGCGGGTAGATTTTTTTTGGTTAAACAAAGGCTAGGAAGTAAGCCGTATCCAAATCCGGAGTGGAGCCCCTAAGGCGGTTATGTGATGAAGTCCATCATCTCTCCCGCAGCGCCTGCAGTCCAGTCGTGACTAGGATGTGTCGTCCTGCGTCCCACCTGGCTAGATCAGCTGGACCGAGAGCGGGGTCCTGAGCTTAGGCAACCCAAGACCTCCACAGTTCTTTTGCCCAGGATTCAGTGACTCCACCCCCTCTACTTCTTCTTCCAAGTCCTGAGGTGATGAGCGAGAGGTGACTGTGGCAGGTGTAGAATAGCGCTGGGATTTGCTAACTATGGACCTGCACTCGGGCGGTCAGGGAAGGATGGTCGTTCTGCAGCCTACCGGGGCAAGGGCATAGCTCGGCACCCACTCTGACGACGGAGCAGCCCTCTTCAGGGCGAAAAACTGAAGTGATGCTTCAGCCTGCACCTGGCCTGATACCTCCTGAGCCTCAGATTGAGACTGAGGGCACAACTCTGAACAAAGTGGAGAGCTTCAGATACCTGGGAAGCTGCCTGTCGTCAAACTGCAGCATGGACAAAGATGTCTCCACGAGGCTTGCAAAAACAGGAGCTTCGTTTGGCAGACTTTGGACGACGCATCAGACTTTCCACCAAGCTGGCAGTCTATAGGGCAGTCGTCATCACCTCCCTGCTTTACGGCTGTAGGATGTGGACGCTGTATAAGAGGCAAATGCGAGTACTTGACCACTTCCACCGCCGCTGCTCCGAATCATGGGAATTACCTGGGAGGACAGAGTCTCCAACACTGAGGTGCTTCACAGAGCTGAAATGCTCGGGATCGAAGCTCTCATCATGAAGGCCCAGCTCCGGTGGGTCGGACATGTAGTCCGAATGGACGACGCGCGTCTACCAAAGATGATCTTCTCTGAACTGGCTTCTGGAGCAAGAAATTCTGGAAGGCCACTGAGGCGATACAAGGACAGCCTGAAAACTTCCCTTGAGGCCTGAGGCATTTCAGCCCGTGACTGGGAATCACTTGCCTCTGACCGCGGCGCCTGGCGTACAGCTGTCCAAAAGGGTGTTAGGCTGTTCGGGGAAAAGCGCCTCAAGAGCCTGGACCAGAAGCGACAAGCCCAAAAAGAGAGGATCCCCAACCCTTCTTTTGTTACGTGCCTAACATGTGGTCAAATCTGCGCGTCCGCCTTTGAGCTCCGTTCCCACCTCCGGCGTCACTGACGTCATTGTCGAACCCCGACAGACTTCCATTATGTATGTATGTATGTATGTATGTATGTATGTATGTGTGTATAGATTAAGTCGTCCATATCATGATAACATTACTTTCCCGTCTGAACTATGCAAAGTCACCTCTAAATCCTTCATATGTTGTAGACTCATATCTAAACCTGAAATTGAACAGTCACACGTTTCTCTCTTCTCAGATTCAATCACATGGCTTAGCTAAATGATGCATTACCAAGTATGCCACGTAGAGGGATAAAACTCGGAACCCCCTGATTATTAAGCGAACTGCTTAATCATATATCCATAGTGCAGGTAACACAGAACACAGAGTAATGAGATATATTTACAAAAATGAGCTGAACCTGGTTTAACCACATACGACAAGTTCTGATATGGAGGACAAAGCTGTAAGTTTATGGCATCATTTGGAAGCTGAGCATTTGTTCAATGGAAGATCCACTTTTTTTAGTCAATTTCCCAATAAAAGAACGATTTATCTAGATCGATGACGGTAGTTATGTTGTAATTTCATGAATATGTTTGGATATACTCTGAGCTGCTTGCCCATAAATCGCAACAAAGTATTATGTTTGATAAAGTCTATTGAAACTGTTGCCTAACAGTTGAAGCATCGCCTATTAAACACATATAAACTGCATTAATGTCTTATTTATTTTTCTCATTCTATTATACTATGTTTCTTGATATTGACTGCAATGTGGATGCCAAACCTGTTTCGGTAGGGGTATCGTTAACTCACAGAGACTAAGATCAAAATCTCAGATATGTAAATAAATGATAAATGATTTACAATTTTCTGACGGATAATACCCTAATAACACACACTTTGGCAGTCTCCTAGTAAACAGATGTTTGGGATGTGATGTGTTAACTTAAGCTTTAAAAGTCCCAGGAAATACCAAACGTTATTCAATAGAATTGTAAGTATTCCGATAGAAGTTGGAAGCAGCTCGATTAATGAAGTTGTGTTCTAGTTGCTGAAGAATTTGAATAGACAGATTTAATCCGAACGAGCAAAATTTACTGCCTGAACTAAGTATTTTATTTTGATCAAGATCAACTCACCTCAAAACGAAATGTATATGAAATGAATTTCTGCCGAGACCACTGCATCCTCTGTCTACACATTGTATAAGAAGGATTACGGTATCCAATGTGTGCTTCTATTTGTTGGCAGATATTTGGCTGTGATTCGGATGAGATTTCGCTGCTCTATCAAGCTAGTACGGAAACCGCATAAACAATCTATTTTTCTTTTAATGAAGATATTGAGTATTTAGCTGACAGCTTATCTGAAGAAGTGGTAAAACTGAATATATCATTTATTCCTATTTGTAGAAAGCTTATTGTGTCATGATGGCATTTGATAACGGTCTCATACGTGTCCTGTCGTTTTATTTAAAATTGAAAGCACTCCATCTAATGATTGTTATCATAAGCGACCGTCCCTAGTTGTTATCATTGGCCAACGCTCAAGCGACGCAAGTACTTCGATCTTTTATCATTTCCGTATCGTTTAGGAAGAAACCCCTTGTTTACTGCTTGACTTCTTAGATCATTTTGTGGTCTTCCACTGGCATCAGATTTTTGAATGCCTGGTCTACAAACTTTTAAAACAGTTATAGATTATTGTACTCCACTTCGCTCTTTGCGAAGTTTCGAAACATCTTCCAACATCGATGCAGATTTTTGTACGCTACTTTGTTCATGTTACTCAGTACATTTTCTTATTTCGTCATTGTGTAATAGAAGTCATACTTCACAATCAGTTATGTATTTCTTCCATTTTGTATTAAATACCAAGCTCTTTCAGGAATCGCGCATGATTTATGTGCGTAACATAATGGCTGGCCGACAGCGTATGACATGGTCAATGGTGTCTTTGTCAGGCATCCGATCAACGCTGAAGAAGTTTTCTTTCAAGCAGGATGGAGTTTGTATCTGTAACTAAGGAGAAACCGTGACAAATAAGCATCAAACGATCCAAACTTTTTAGAAAATATGTTGACCCCCATTTTTACTTTCTTTACTATTTATTCATTTAGACCGTTTGAAGACTGAGAATATGGCGATCTTTTAAGAGTTTTACACCCTATCTTTTCGAGCCGTTGTAACAATTTCTCGTCCCAAAATTCAGATGTATCGTCAGAATCAAATACATGTGAAAATTCATTCGTTGTGAAAATTATCCTCCAAACATCTGTCAGTTTCAGCAGGTTTATAAGTCACTCTCACCGTTTCTGACCACCTAGAAAAATAGCACCAACCAACATTTTGTACAGAAGCATGTTTCATATGTACACGTGATCAAGCCTTCACTTCAGCTGGCCAACTCTACAGGTTTAAGCTGACAACACTTGAGACTACTTCTAGCATAATCAACATCATGACAATATTCAGCCCGCCAGGCTTCCAATCGCAAAGAAATGGGAGTTTCCACTCCACCACAATGGAGATCATCGTGTACAGTCTTAATAGACATTTGCCACAATACTGTTGTTTCAAGATACTGCTATCTAGCACCTTCGGATGATCTCTACTCAACCGCTACAAAACTGCTACTCGACTGCTACTCAACACTATGTCTTTATTTTGGCACTACGGCCACTACACAGAGAGGGGACACTACAAGGACAGACAAAACAATACAGCACGTGGGGTACAAAGAACAAGTGATGAATGGAATGAATTACTTACAATGAGGTGATGAAATGGCTTACGAGTCCCCCAAAACTCGCAGTTTCATTTAACAGTTCTCTCATACAGTTTATGATCATTTTTTTTCTTTAACAATTGTAAGTGGCAACAGCTCCTCTGCCGTTACTACACTTGGCAGGGTGTCGTAGCCCACGAATAATCCACTTGTTTGAAACTTTTCCGGGTGCATCTGTTTGAAACTTGTCTGGGTGCATCTGTTTGAAACTTGTCCGGGTGCTTAAATAGACTACTTCTATTTATATGTCTTGGGAGATCCTACTTCTTCGCCTGGGGGCGTCGACACAACAAATACTGTAGGATCTACAATATCACCGTTACAAATAATATCATTATCTATTCTAGGTATGTCTAATGGCCTTCAATGTTATTTCAGTTACTGAGCAATTGCTGCATCTATTTCATTTGATCCCTTTTATAATCTTACAAAGGGTTACCCAATTTTTCCTTCCTTCTTGCAGTTCTAATTTTACTTGCGTCAATTTCCACACAATGAACAAAGTATGTATCAGCAAAATTATTTTAGGTCTCAAATTCGATCAATAATCATTGAAATAGTTGTATTAGCAAAAGTTCATGCTCGCCTCTATTTCCGAACGGCTTCAAAGTGACAGCAATATTCATAGTTTGAGAAGTCTATTTACGACGGACAAAGATATTTGTTTGCAATACAATAACAGGAAATGACAACAAAATACCTAGCACACAAATGTGATAGAAATGCGGATAAACCACTTTGATACAAGAGCCTTTGCCGAGTCTTTGGAATTATCATTCAGGATGTCAGCCTTATCCTAAATATTTGCTCGAAAATGTCATCAAGGTATTACCTACATATGAAGGATAAAGTTGGGAGTAGAAAATTGCACCACGTAATACATAAAAAGGATAATCCTGAGGATATCAGTATAAAAGCTATAGTGATGAGGAGGGAATGGCCATCCATGATGCTGAATGTTCCTATAAATACTTCAATAAAATGTAAGTAAAGTAAAACAGATATGATGATCTCAGTACGGGAAAAGTAATCATACATATTGCTTGAAATCTATATTTCCCAATGTCATAACTATTTCAAAAATTTGTAAAGTTAAAATATCTATGATGATCTGATGCGAAATGTGCTGTTACTCCATCTAGACGATACATTTAGATTTCTACTAGTAATTACTGAAGAATTTAGATTAACAAAACTAGAAAGAACACTCTCAAACAAGGAATTTCAGCTACAAACGACCGTCAGATTATGCAAGACATTCAAGAAGATTAGCAGGTAATAAAAGCATTTGCACATACACACACACTCACATCAGGCACACACACACACAAACATAAGGCAGACACACACACACACACATGTACGTCGAAGAGATAGTGACATTGCCGCTAGATCCGAATTAAATTGCAGACAAATCTCCCAGAAATTGCATCCTGTTCTTTTGCTTATGCATGTATGTA
>NC_142940.1:19127972-19135472 GCF_046866305.1 Octopus bimaculoides | reverse complement strand
GTAAACCAGAAGCTGATGCTACGATTTGAGCCATGCTTTATAAGTATATATCTCACTCAAATAACACCTTTTCGTCCTATCAGTGTAAATATGTACGACAGTGTGATGTAAAAATCTGAGCGGGGCTACACTTGATAGATATAGCAACCAAAATCGCCCTGAAACTTGATCAGCTTCACTCACACATACATGTACGATTTCTATAATTATATTTGTGCTGGTTTCAGAGTTTACACCTCGTGACTATGACCAGTCTGAACGAACATCTTTTGAAGGTAAATCTTTTTTAATTTCTCATGTATTAGACCTTCTTAAACTTTAGTTAACAAATTAATATACTGTGTTACGTATTAATATATATTTTCGTGTGTCTCTAAGAGAGTCTGTGTTATCTTTTCCTTTCGTATTTTTTGTTTTGTTTGTTGTAATAATTTCATCTATTGTCTGTTTTTTTTCTTTTTTTCCAGACTTACCCTCGACCGACACCGATCCTTGGGCTGACCTGGTTGACGAACCATCATATTTTGGTAAGTTATTAATGCACTTCTCATGTTTTACTATATATTATAAACTACCTACTCGATTGTTTTGTATTTTCTGAATATTTAAATATGGTACATTGACATATATACACACTCATGCATTTGAATATATGTATATACACATTTATATATATTTATAATGCACGAAACTCTCTGACCTTGGGTTATTTTGTTACTTCTGCTAAATATTAATAAAGATAGATAGATAGATAGATAGATAGATAGATAGATAGATAGATAGATAGATAGATAGATAGATAGATAGATATGGATATGCATATATGTTTGAATTTTTTAAATCTCTCATGCATTGGTTTTGGATATGTCAAATGTGCCTCTCGTTTCGTTAGAGTTGGCATTCGTGATATTTTCAATTTTCTAAATTTTAAGGGATCCCAAAATAACGTGAACATGCGAAAAGTTAATTCATTTTGCCTAAACTAGGGCTTACGACTACCGAAGCATGGCCGACTCAATCATGAATGTAATACTGTTTGAGAACATATTTACAGCATGTTGTGAATGATGATGATATATCTATGTATTGATAACTTCATGTCGTTGTGATACATATGTTCTTGCATATATACTTTTCTCAAAATCTCTTTTCCATGTTTCTATTAGTGTATAACATGAATTTTTATTTATTTGTTACTTCATTTATTTATTCATTACTACATAGATGATGGTAACCAGAACGAAGAGGACCCACCTCGTATTCCAATTATTGTCACCGACATTTACATGCAAGGCAGTTCCAGGATGCATCAGGTCGCACAGATCATCGTTTATTCCGTAAATGGTCATGTGACCATGTCTGTACAATTTGGCTAAATTAGGTAAGTCATGATTACATGTTTTTTAGTAATTTTAAAACAGCACAATAAACTATCTGATCTGAGAAGATCTGTTTATCGATATGTTATGTATACCTACGGGTCTTATATAACTTTTATCTTTGTTTACAGATATGCCAATCTCTTTGACCGCTGTGAGATTTGAATAGAGAAGCTGTCATACAGCACAAAAGGTTTGACCGACGTTCTAACGAACCTGAATATCCAGCTGCATATATGAGCAGCTAAACGAAGCACAGAGTTATCCGGCCCCGGGTGTCAAATACCAAGATCACCCTTGCCCCTTTTGTTAAAGTTAAAATAAATTTCGTAAATAAAAAAAAAAGGGGGAATGCAGCAGTTATCATGAAATGATAACCGAATGATTGAAAATTTATAGACATATTTTAAATAAAATATTAAAAATCATATCTATTTTATATTCATTAATATTACTAGCAGGAGAATGGCATTAAGAGTTTGGTTTTTGATGATTTCTATAGTTTCAACACTATTTCGTTTTTGAGATATGGAGAAATATATTGTCGATGTGTCATCTCCCAATGAATATGTGTGCGTGTATGTGTGAATATATGTCTGTCTATGTGTGTGTGTGAGTGTGTTTGTGTGTGTTAGTTTGTGTGTGTGTGTGTGTGTGTGTGTACATGTGTTACTTTCTCTCTCTATGTGTATGTGTGTGTGTATTTTTGCGTATGTGTGTGTGTGTAGTACGTATGTATATAATGCAGCTAGGTATGGTAAAATTGCAGCTGTCTCCTTTTGAAGTTCATTTACTTATTGCTTTAAAACAGCTAAATAACTCTTCCAGATTTATCCGGCTCTGTATGCTAAGAACACACTCGCTCTATTTGTCAGATTTTAAGAAAATTCGTAAATAGAAGTGGGATGAAACTATCATAAAAGTGGTGACCGAATGACCGAAAATTTGTGGACGTATTTTTAATAAGAGATTTAAAATTATTAATCAAATTTTATATATATATATAGTCAATCCAAACATGAACAAGCAAGAAAAACCAACAACGCGAGGACGTGCAATAAGTTCAGTGTTATTGGACGCTCAGGAAAGGAAAGAAAAGAAAGAAGACTTCACGTTTCGAGCGGAGCTTTTCATCAGAAATATAAAAAAAAGTCCAAAGAAGGGGAGACGGAGAAAGAAAATCGCCAACGATAGACGGGCGGTCACATATTGAAATGACCGGAGGGGAATGGGTGAAGAAAGAGTTCTTCCAAAGACAGGAGAGTGCAAGAGAAGGAGGTATGTGGGGGTGGGGTGCGTGCGCGCAGCTGTGTGTGTATGTGTGTGTGTAATGATAGCACGTGTATGTGCGTATGTCTGTGTGTGTGTGTGGTTGTGGCTGTTTATGTATGTGTGTCGTTTGACTTACTGTCGTTTAAGGTCATAAAAAGAATTTATAGTAAGAATTTTGGCAGGAGTGGCTGTCTGTTGTGAGTCAACCTACACATGTGCGTAGGAGAATTGTCAGCAGAAAGGTGATTAACTGGTAGTTTGAAGTATGTAGCGGCTTTTAAGCTAGCTCCGGCTGAGGGCTCTTCATTAGGCCTTCGGCCCTACAACGACACTTCATGCATTGAGTACATATTAAATTTATTTAACTTGAACAAATTTTACAAATAATTAAACAGTTTTCATCAAAACAATGATATAATTTGTCTATTTGGAACTTATTGCAATGCTGCATCATAAACAACATTTTTGGTCTCCCCATTCGGGATCAGTACAAATAGCTTGTTTTCCATTCCCAATCTTTGAACAACCAACACAGAGCTGGCCGTGAGAAAAGCAGGGTTCCATCAGATGAAGCCCAGTTACTTTCAGTGATTGGACATGGGATCTATTGATTGACAGTGACTCACACTGGAAACTGAAGTCTTTGGAGCTATCGCCACAACGACTAGTTACCCATTAGCATCAATGCCGCTGATTTCCATTGAAATTTGTTCGAGCCAAGCATCACATATTGCTCGATAGAAATTACTCCAATCTACAATCGTGGTTCTGCTTCGTATAGAAGATCCATGCATCATATCGTTGTGTGACATATCGCGTAACCAACAATAAATGATTAAAAGGATGTTATACAGGGGCAAATGGCTTTTGTCAAAGTATGAATTGTGACAGATTGATTTTCGTGTTTTACAAAGTTTGCAGTGCCAAACGATTCAATCAATAATGTCACCACGTGTGATAAGTCCATGTACCTGTTCATAATTAAACGGCGCCGTGCCAAACATTGAAGATGCATGATTCTGCAAATTTGGCAATATTCTACGATTCTACTAACATTGTGTCGCGATTCAGGATTTCCATTCGGGTACAATAAACTACAGTATCGCTGGTCTTCCACGTGATATCTCGATTGATACCCAATTCCAAACTAAACTAGTTTTGGTGTGATGTAAACGCATTTAGGTAAAGTAAGTAAAGTAAGTTGATTTATTTCCCTTTGTTTCTTTTATTCGTTATCTCCCCTTAATTTTTATTTACTTTTTGTACACCCGTAATGAAAATTTGGGAATCGAAAATTTCAGGATTGCGTGTCCGGATTTGGCCCGCATTGTTTTAAATTTACTCATCGAGTCGGCCTGATTTCAAAATGGTATGATATGTTAGGCTACAGCCTGCAGGAGTACAGCTGAAAAAGTGTGACTCACTGACAAACTGACATTTGCATTTATTATATTAGATACTAGCTTAAAAGCTGCCCTATCTGGCAGCTTTCGAGCAAGATCCTGTGGGTGGGGGCTCTTCATTAGGCCTTGGGCCCAACAGTGGCACTTCATGCATTTAGTACATATTAAATTTTATTAAACTTGCACAATATTTTTCAAGGAATGAACAATTTTCATCAAAACAATGATATGATTCGTCGACTCGGAACTTATTGCAAAGCTGCATGATAAACAACAGTACCAGTACCAACGCCACCACATCTGCTATTCACACACCGTTCAGACTTCTGACACCACCACCATCAATACCTTTAACTTTGCCGCCTTCCGCTCTACCACCATCACCACTGTCTTTCACATCACTTACTCTCACCGTCATCCCTGACCGCCTCGGACGCCACAACCAGCATTATCACCGACGCCCCCACCACTATCACAAATACAACTCCAACTATTACCCCGTTATCATCAGGAAAAGGTTAAATGTTTGTCCAGTATGTTAGTTCAGTGTTCAGTCCTTCTTTCCATGACATACCCACTTTTCTCTCTCTCTCTTATTACTCCCACTGCCATCTTGTCTCTCTTTGTCTCTCTGTCTTTTACTTTCTCTCTCTCTCTCTCTCTCTCTCTCTCTCTCTCTCTCTCTCTCTCTCTCTCTCTCTCTCTCTCTCCGCCACCGCCCTCACTGTCTCTATGCTTACCATTATTCTCACCGCAACATGAGCATTAGTAGAAGTGTCATTGAATAGTGAGGGAGGGAGTAAAAGTGTGACACACTGATACACAGCAATTAGTTTTCGCATTTATTATATATATTCGTTTTCTTTTCTTTTACTTGTTTCAGTCATTTGACTGCGGTCATGCTGGAGCACCGCCTTTAGTCAAGCAAATCGACCCCAGGACTTATTCTTTGTAAGCTTTGTACTTATTCTATAGGTGTTCTGGCCCGAATCACTAAGTTACAGGGACGTAAACACGCGAGCATCGGTTGTCAAGCGATGTTGGGGAGACAAACACAGACACACAAACATATACAAGCACGTGCGCACACACACATACACGCATATATATATACATATATATATATATATATATATATATATATATATATATATATACACACACATACGATGGGCTTCCTTTAGTTTCCGTCCACCAAATCCACTCACAAGGCTTTGGTCAGCCTAAGGCTATAGTAGAAGACCCTTGACCATAGTGCCACGCATTGGAACGGAACCCGGAACCATGTGGTTAGTAAGCAAGCTACTTAACACACCGCCAATCCTCTATATAATAATATATTATAAATATATATATATATATATATATATATATATATATATATATATATATATATATATATATATATATATATATATATATATATATATATATATATATATATATATATATATACATATATATATATATATACATACATATATATATCTTATTAGACAGAAGGTAGGATTGTTACTGCATGAATTGTGTGTCTCCTTTTGCCATACATATTTGTAAAGAATCTAAATTCTTAATTTTCCATGTAACAGCTTCTTACATGCATCTTGTTTTGAGCATGAATCTCTCATAAATATTCTTTTCTGTTCTAGGCACAAGGCTCGAAATGTTGGGGGACCCCAGTACGCAACTGGATGAAAAGCAAAAGATGAAAGGCAAAGTCGAGTTCGGCGGAATTTGAACTCAGAACATAAAGACTGACGAAATACAGCTAAGCATTTCGCCCGGTGTGCTATCGTTTCTGCCAGCTCGCCTCTCATAAATATTGGGTGATCTCACAAATATTTTCGGTTATATTTCTATCCATTTAGGGATCATTTCCTAGTAAAGTGTACCGCAACACTACACCTCTGTCTGGAAGCTTCGAATAAATCTTGGTAATGTTGAATCATGCACTCTCACAATATGCCCATCCCAGCAGAGCTGGATCTCCGGAAGCTTAGGAAACAAAACGGATACTCTGTCACACCTATCTGTCTATCATATATCTTTCCAAATTGAGCTTTGATTATTCCATAGATATGATTTATGGCAAAACTTAAGATTTCTTGAATGAGATTAGTACACTTTGCAAGTTCTAGCACCATAGAGTGGAAATAGAAAGACGGAAGAAGGCAGCATTGTAAGCCTTAATTTTTTTTATCAACGTAAATAGTTTGATTGTTTCACTCTCAAGGCCCTAAATCATGCGCTCTCCTTGCCAATACTTGATGACACAACAGCATCGATTTGCAGATAGTGTAGTCACAAAATATTCAAAATTGCCTTTAATTTTTTTTCCAGTCGTTATAGATTTTTTGTGGTGCAGGGCAGATTGAATATGAAGCCAGAACTGAAATTTGATCAAGTACTTGCAGTTGTGGATGCACAAGCAGCTACAAACAGCTGCTCACCGAAACAAAGATTTGTCTGAAATCTGTGAAGATTGGGAAAGTTCCCATCATGTCTATAATTCATATCAGTTCCAGGTGGTGGTGTTTCAAAAGGCGTTTGTAACCTGGCAGAAAACACGATAGTGAAAAGTGGTAGGTGTTAAAGAAACAAGTCTATTCACCGATTTAGCGACAGGGTATGGCTCAGATATCTTCCCATTCATTTTAACTCTAGTCAGCATGTTATCATTAAGTTGACGTATAATATTCGGAGAGGAGAAACATATTGAACACCGTTTCACTAAAAGCCATTACGTTACGCTTTATTATAGATGTTCGCTTAAGTAAATGTTGCTACACTATCAAGTAGCGTTACATCAGAAACACAAGTCGTTTATTTGTCTATAATGTGTGAAGAATCTGTCTTTCTCTGGCTAGGTTCAAGAGTCACACGAGAGGGCATCATGGTATGAAGTAAATACAGTAACTTCAGTACAATGCGTGGCAAGGTGATAAAATCGGAAGTTAACATGATACATTATTTACGAAGTCATGCAAGAATAAAAGGTTCAAGAATAAATACTAAGACATCACACTCGAGGACGAGTTGACACCTAATGCGCATGTGGGTATTTACGCAGAAGGACTTTCTGGTTTAGTATCCAGCTCTGCATATAATTTACCAACGTGGGCTGGTCTATAAGCCATGACGAAGGCAGCTAATCCAGGTGATAAAGAACTCTAATAGAAATGCCTGCGCAATTCTTATTCCCTTGGCATTCCATAAATTCAGATAGAAAGAGACAGCCAGACAGACACACACACACACAGAGATAGATAGATAGATAGATAGATAGATAGATAGATAGATAGATAGATAGATAGATAGATAAACAGGTAGATATGTGTGTGCCCGTGTGCATACGTATTTGCGCATATGTGTTGACGCATGTGTGTATACAACGGTGTGTATATGTAAATAAGACAAATGTGTTTAAAAGTAACATATATATATAT
>NC_142940.1:19052972-19125472 GCF_046866305.1 Octopus bimaculoides | reverse complement strand
TAACACAAACACACATACGCACACGCACACGTACACACACACACACATATATATATATATGTTAAATATTTTATTATATTATATATATATATATATATATATATATATATCAAAATAGAGAACTGGAAAGCTTTTGTTGTTATTCATTCGTTATTACAAATGTTTCATTACTAATAGGATTTATATGGGAATACATGTATAAAATGACTTGTAAGATCTCTTATTAGCGATTCTCAGACCAAGAATTAAGATAGACATAGATTTCACGCGCACACTCACGCATTCTCAGATATAAATAGAGAGAAGCTTAGAAAGAGAGAGAGGGGGAGAGAGAGTGAGAATGGAAAAGAGAATGACAGAATGAGAGAAAGTGGGGTGAGAGGGAAAAGTATGAAAACTCTTGAACTTTCCACAGTTAGAAACTTTAAAGTAATTTTTATATAAAATCACCGTACTACCATTTGGCAAAGCTTTATCTTGTCAGATAACGTCACATCCCACCTCAGAGGCCTCCTAACATGCAACTCGATTCTTGACACTTCTCGAGTTCATATCTGTAAACGCATGTGCTATATGCCACTCAGATGATTTGAGCTCCATACTTCTTGAGAGTACTCCGACCTCTTAAGTCCCTTGGCTATGAAATTTAGCAATAAGCATATATAAATTGGTTATCCGAATAGCATGGCTTCATGATATAATTTAGTTTGAGGGAAGTCAAGGAATCAGAAAAGAGTCTCTAAGTTCGTGATATGAAGTTTCTTCATCTCACTCCGAACTATAATCGAATCCGCAATTTGGATCTTTTTTTTTTTTATTTTGTAACATATGACTAAATAAGATATGACCAACGTGATTGCTGTTGTTGTTAGCCAAAGTCCACCTCTGAGTAGCGTTACGACCTGAAACGTTCCAGTCATAAATATCTCATTCTATTAATGATTTGTCATACCTAGAAGTACAGGTTGTGTCTTTTCAGCTTTTCTGTTCGGACGTATTGATTCGTTAACAATTTGGCTGTTCTTTCTAGCAGATCCTCTGACCGTGTAGAGTCTCCTTGATTGTCTCATGACTTACATGTTAGGTGTTTAGGAAATCGTTATTTAGTTCCAAGAAGAGGGTGAGTTGGCAGCGTGGTTTGCACTTCGGTCAAAATGCCTAGTGGCATTTCTACCGGCTCTGAGTTCAAATCCCGCCGAGATAAGCTTTACTGTTCATCATTTTGGGGCTGATAATATAAAATACCAGTCGAATGCTGTGATCAATGGTATTAATTTGTCTCTCCCTTCGAAACTGCTAGCTTTATGCAAAATTTTGAAAGAATTATTTAAACTCAAGTCAAGATGCATCGTGGTATTTCTTCCGCCTCTTTACGTTCTGATTTCAAACCCTCTGAAGATCAGTTTTGCTTTCTATCGTTTCGAGGTCGATAAAATAAAATACCAGATAGTTACTAAAGTCCATGTCTTCGACTAATACCTTCTTCTCAAAACGTGCTGGTTTTGTGCCTAATAAAGAAACCATTATCTAACAACCCCAAGTCGACTTTTACTGAGCTAATCTACGTTTAGAGTAATTCAACACATGAAAATCTTGACTTCCGTTTCAGAAATCGTGTACACATAACTACCTCATTCAATTTGTCCTTACATTTTCTATACTGTAAGGTGTGGTTTGAGAGAAATTTGGCTGCTATTTCAAACTGTTATTCACTTCAGTCATTGGACTGTAACCAATAGGAAGCGACACCTTCAAGGCTCTGGTAAATTATACTAATTAAATTGACAGGTGCTTAAAGATTTTTGTAGAGAAACGATACTATAGAAATAAGCAAAAATTTAAAGATAGAACTCTAAGAGTAGTAAACAAGAAAACATACGTTATTTTGTACGACGCTCTTAACAGTTTTACCAGTGGTGACTGGCAGAAATCATGAATATATATGTATAAATATTTATAGATAAATCACAAATGCCACAACAGTTTTCCTCCTTTTTAATGTATAAGCTCAGTGTATAATAAGCTGCAATCTATGCAAGCCTCTACAATAATGCTTAAAATAACTATTTGAGATATATGCGTGTAAACATACATGTACATAAGTTCACATATAGATACATACATACTAATATACATACATACATATATGCATACATACATACATTTATACAAGAGTTTAGCAAATGTATTTTTAGCTGCATTGTGAAAGAAGCAATGTTAAGGGATTTTCCATTTCGCTAATCAATTATAGATACATACATACTAATATACATACATACATACATACATATATGCATACATACATACTTTATACAAGAGTTTAGCAAATGTGTTTTTAGCTGCATTGTGAAAGAAGCAATGTTAAGGGATTTTCCATTTCGCTAATCAATTATAGATACATACATACTAATATACATACGTACATACATATATGCATACATACATACATTTATACAAGAGTTTAGCAAATGTATTTTTAGCTGCATTGTGAAAGAAGCAATGTTAAGGGATTTTCCATTTCGCTAATCAATTATTTTTCCCTATTTTGTATATTTTTTACCGATAATGTATTAGCATATTTTGTTAACTTGCCTTTTATTTCTCACCAGAACTGTAGTGTTTGACTCTCAAAGAGCTCATCCGCATTTGATAGATTTTATGTGAGTTTTGAAATCCTGCTATGTATCCACACACTCTTCACAGGGCAAGCAGAGTAAGAGATTGGTTTAATCGTCGGCTACAAACGGATTGAGTGGTTATCAGTAGCAGGTCCCCATCAACCAATAAGGAGCAATCTCACTCTGCAAAACCTCCATAGGGAACCGGGTTGGTCAACGACCACACTCTACCGATAATGAACATATATAAATGGGTTACAAGGTAGCTAGCAGCAGGTAATGGAGTATGCTTTGACTCCTCATAAAGTACAGTCTGTGGTTTTCACTGAGAAGCCTGACATGAGATAGACCGTGTAGTTAAACACAGATCTTATTTTGTGATATGGCCCTCGGTGGGAGGACGGAAGAGTTCGAGTCTATTATTTGTTTTTTTATCCTTTGCTATGAACTTTTTTACTCCCTTACCTTTACTTCCTACCCTTACTTAGCGGCCATTCCAGTAGTTCTTTTGTCTTAATAACGGTCATTTTCACAGTAATTTCCCTTTCTTTAACGGTCATTTTCATAGCATTTTTTTTTTCCTTTGATGGCCGGATAACTGAAGAGATGCGGGCGTAGGTATCTGCCCCGACATCCGAAACTCTGAGTTTTATCACGGCTATCAAATAATTGCTACATATTATATTTACAGATAAATTCCTCTATTTACATAATATCGAGGTCTCTCTCATTCTTTTGTTGTCTTACCATTTCTATCACTATATATATATATATATATATATATATATATATATATATATATATATATATATATACATATGTGTGTATATGTATATATATCTATATATATATATATATATATATATATACATATGTATACATATATATATATATATATATATATATATATATATATATATGTATGTATGTATATGTATATGTATATATATATATATATATATATATATATATATATATATATATATATATATATATATATATATATATCAAGTGAATAATAAGGTAACGTGTGCTTTGGCCCAGCCTCAAAGCGCTAAATACTCATAGGATTAGTTTTCTCTGTGTACAGAAACGGAATTTCCTATTTGAAACATGCCAACCATACACCGGAGCCATATGTTTATCTAACCCTAACTGGTGCATATCTTTTCAAGTACCTGATTGTATATGAATCCTTATTTTACTATATATATATATATATATATATATATAAACGACGGGCTCCACACATTTTGTGCCTACCAAATTCACTTAGGAGGCATTAGTCGGCCCAAGGCTTCAGCAGGAGTCTCTTATACAGATGCCGCGCAGTGGGATTGAACTAGTTGCAAAGCGAGCCCCTTAACCATACTACGATGTTTAATGCCAGCAGATACGCGCGCGCACGCACACACGCACACACACGCATGTAGAATTAGTTTTGCATCATATATGAATATAAAGTGTGTAGCATACGTAAACTTTTTTTTACAAAATATTCCAAGCCATGACGAACAATCAATTCATATGCTCTTTTGTGGGTAACATATTTTTTCCCGTTCTTTATTTGCCAAATCTACAACTGATACAGAAACAGTAAACAGGATTACATTGTAAGCTTGTTTGATTTAGATATGAATAAACATTGAGCAGACTTTACGCACTTCCAAGAAAAATGTACATAGAGCACTTTTATGTTTTTCTAACACAAATTAAACAAAAAGTGCACATATGAATGTGTCGCTGTGTGCCTATATGTGTCTATGTATGTATGTATGTATGCAAAAAGTTTTGTATGTACATCTCTGTATATACAGAAAGTCTATCGGGAAATATATTTTTCTGCAATATCTCAACACACAATGCATTCGATATTCAGGAGGAAAATGTTTATGATTCCAACTTTCATCTAACAAACAGTTCTTTTGAGATATCTAGTTTTTGAGATATCTAACAGTAAACATTTATCATTCAATTACCTTTATGCAAAATATCCAAATATGTGATCTTTCTTCCTGAAGCCTCTATATAATTCAAGATATTCGTGTATCAGATAGTATTATATTGTTGGATTGCTCTGTATGGTCGAATATATACTCATACATCAGAAAATGTATTTCTGTTTAGTTTTAGAAGAAAATTTTGCGAACTTATGTATGCAACTTTTTACATGTTATGCTACTCAGTCGATAAGCCTAAAAGTATGGGACGAGATTCATATGCATACAATAATCCATAGTAAATTCCTATATTTCAGCAACGTTAAACGATACTGTAATATCCATCTATTTCTCGAGGCCATTAGCTACCATTTCCATATCGCAGTGTAGGTTTACTGTTTCGCAACATGTAGTAATAAAACGTACGGTTGTTCATCGTCGAGAAATGTGCGTTATTTTGTCTTTAACTGAGTCATTTTGTTTACATTGCCAAGTTCACACTTACTATGAATTATATGAACTTCACACGTTTCTAGTCATACTAAATAACTAATTCCTCATACGAAAATATCGCTTATATATCCTGTCATTACGACTGTCTAGAAAGATAAATCTAAATTGTATGGCAGTTATTGTAGTACAGCTGTCAAAACATAACACAAAATGATATTATTCTATCATAACGGCTAAAGTAGGATATACAATTCATTTGATGATGGTAACGTAGACACTAGCATAAAGTTGCTATATAAAATGAATAGCATATGTTTTAATGGTACTATACAGTGTATTTAAACAACACAGATTTTGAAGTAGAATTTCTCTATTGATGATATAGGGCGTATCTTATAACTTTAAGATATATTTGATACATGTTCCGATGACATAATTTCTTTCTTTATACGTTGAGATAGATTCGAACGCGAATATGCTAATCGCTGTTTTATTTCGTCATTAGCAAACAGCATTTTAACACTTTTTAGACGAATATGTATCCATGATTCACTCTCTTCGTTAGGTTAAGGACACACTAGTGTTTTGACCTTGTTGTGTGACTCCTGGACCAAATCAAACCCGGGTTAATGAATTTAGTAACAGTTTTTGGCTTTGCTCATAGGATTTAGTAAACAAATTTTTTGTATTGTCTTCTGATGTCTGAACACCGATTAGGTTATTCACGTTCTAATCTACCGAAAAGTATTAAGAATGAATATCCATGTCATCATATTCATTACCCAGATTCACCATGCACATATCGTTTTATCATATAACTGTTAGATATCAAGATTTATGGATAGTGTGATAAATTTGTCTTCAAATTTATCATTAACGACGTGGTTAAAATGTAAATGTTTCTCCTGAAAACGGAAACTGGGTTTATTATTGACTGATATCACCAAGGAATATTTCTATCACTCCACGGGAATCACCAATTTTTATCAGAAACACATAGATTATGATATATAAATTAAATAACATGTATAAAAATGTCCAATAAGGATTCTTTGTTACTGAATGATAAATAACTTGAATACCGAATAGATAATGAAATTTGAATAGTTATTGAATTCTACTACTAGCTCACACCTTCTCTCTCTCTCTCTCTCTCTCTCTCTCTCTCTCTCTCTCTCTCTCTCTCTCTCTTACCATTCTTTTTCTCTCTCGCTTACCTGGATAACAGATTTTCTTTCCTGAATGTTTTTCACATGTATAATGGCCGTCATCGTCATCATCCCGTTCTATACAATGGACATCGCATGTTGAACCGTAGTAATCGTCATTACAGTATTCTTTTATTTCAAACTGCAATCTAAAACACATTTACGTAAGATACACATAGAAATATATGAATAAAGCGGTGTTTCTCAATTTTGTATTTCAATGAAAGAAAACGATCAAGCATAAATTTACATCATTAATTCTAGTTTCATAATGTGTATGCTTTCACCAATCCCAGAAAATACGTTTACCATAGCATATGTGTTTCGTGCATATGTGTTGCATTGGAAACAAATACAGTGTAGTAGTGTAAGGTTTTTAAAAGGTGTAAATGGTTCTATGCATATGTATGTGCGCGTTAGTGCATAGACCTACACAGTATATACAGGGGTTGGACAAAACAATGGAAGCACCTAGCATCATAGCATCATAATTTTGAAATATTTATAAAACCGTCAAAAGCTTGTTTATTGTTATGTTTTTTTTTAATTTATTATTAGTGTTGCTTTATATGCTTTGCTAAAATTCCTGGGGTTTTTTTTTCAGATATCATCAGAATAAGGTAATTAAAATTCATTAAAATGAAAGATCTATCGGACTTTCAAAGAGATCAAATAGTTGGTGTTTGTATGGCAGGCGCTAGCGTTACGAAAACGGCTGAAATGTTTGGTGTATCAAGAAGTACTGTATCGAAGTAATGACAGCCTTTGCAAAAGAGTGAAAAAACCTCCTCGTCGAAACAAAATTCCGGAAGAAATCCAAGAATTCCAAAACGTTAAGAGACCGTTAGAATTGTTAGAAAGGATCACAAAAGTACAGTTCCCAAAATTACTGCAGAGCTCAATGACTACCTCGAGAACCCAGTTTCCATAAAAACTGTTCGCCGGGAGCTGCACAAGCCGGATTTCACGGGAGGGCTACAATCAGAAAACCACTACATCCAAAAACAAACGTTGCAAAGCGTTTAGAGTGAAGTAAAAACCTACAGAATTGATCCCTAGAGCAGTAGAACAATTTTTCTCGGCTGAATCATCCTTTACCTTATGTCCAACCACCGGCCTAGTATACGTGTGGAGACAGCCAAAAGAATCAATTTGACCCAGACTGCCTTCTTACAACTGTTAAACATAGAGGAGGATCTGTAATGATCTGGGAGGGCTATATCTTGGAAATTTGCCACCCCAATGGTTTCCCTTCATGTCAGAATTAATAGTCAAGACTATTTAAGCATGTTATCTGATCAAATTCATCCTATGGTTGTGGAACTATTTCTGGAGGGAAACGCAATCTTTCATGATGATTATACACCAATTCACACAGCTAAAGTTGTGACTGAATGGCACGAGGAACATTCTAGTGAAGTTGAACATCTTATCTGACCACCACAGTCCCCAGATCTCAATATTATTGAACATTTATGGTGCATATAAGAAAAACAAGTAAGGAGTCGATATCCTCCACCATCATCACTACTAGAACTGAAGATTGTTTTAGCTGAAGACTGGACTAAAATTGCTTTGGAAACAATTCCAACTGTGTATGAGACCATACCTCGTAGAATTCAAGCTGTAATTACTGCCAAACACGGTCCTACACATAAAAATAAATTTGTTTGAAATTTTAAGGTTGTTCCCATTATTTTGTCCAACCCTGTATATATATATATTAAATAGAGTAGTAGAAAGACCTATATTGCTAGAAATAAGAGCTAAAACGCTCTAATTTTGTAGTCGAAATTCATAATTATATACATATATACTGAAAACACCGGGCGGTTACAGCGCCTTGTCAATATATATGTATGTAATTTTGTGCTGCTGTCACTACAGCATTAGAGCATTTCAGCTCTTATTTTTCGCAATATAGGTGTTTCTAATACCCCAGACATATTCAGTGATAATTGTAGTTTTCCTTTTTGGCAAAGTATTGCAAGCTGCTGTCTATTTTAATTTCATATCTATATATATACATATGCGTGTGTGTGTTTGTGTGTGTGTGTGTGTGTTTGTGTACACATATATATATATGTATGTATGTATGCATGTTTGCATATAAATAGATAGATAGATAGATATTCATATCTGAGTGAAGGTGCATAATTATGTATGGGGGTGTATGTGTGTATGTGTCCATGTGTGAATACAGGCTACAATGGGTAAATTGTCACCATTTTATATTTTTTTATTTTGCGCATTTGCATTGTTTGCTTTTGATTTTGTCGACTACACAGTATAGTAGAGTCAGTTGGGCACTATGACGCAATTCACTCTGCCAGAAATTTGGAAACAATATGCAGTACTGCTTGGCATTCCCACTCCAATACGAACATTTCAGAGTATTTGAGTGTCAACGTGAGTACAGTGTAATCTGAGGTCATGTACCGAGAGAGATAAAAATCAAACATCCAGTCAACATCAAGGTGCTGGAGTGATGGTGACGTTATGCCTCCACTCATCGTCCCTAATGGTCTCAGGTTCAACACGGAGGCTTACATGAAGTGGCTGGAGAAGGTAATGCTGCCCTGGGTTTAGGGGATTGCTGCTGGATGACTCTATGTCTGGTAACAGAACTCTGCACCATGCCTCACAAGCAGGAGAACTCAGTTATGGCTGCCAGACAATTTCTGCGACCACATCACCTCTAACATCTGGCCACCTAACTCCCCAGACTGCAACCCCTTGATTGTTATGTGTAGGACGCAGTTGAGTGAGAGGCTAATAAAACCCCTTGTAACAGCAAAGATGATCTGAAGGCTTTGGGGGAAAAGAAATACAGGAGCATCTGTTAATTATGATTTTATTCAACATATTCTCCTTGCAGACTCACACACTTAATACAGCGACCCTTCGGTTTTTCTACGCCCTGTAAAAGAACTCTAAAAGGGTGGAGCCTGCAACCAGACTTCTTGAATACCCTTAAAGCCAGCAGCCCCTCGGATATGAAGTGTTAAAGGAATTGAAACGAGCCTTCATCTCAGACATGGTTTCAATATTATCGGACTCTGCTCTCGATAAAATAGTAATCAAATGCTGTGATCTGCTGAATCAAATAAATCTTTCTCATTCCTATCATGTTACTCTCGTTGTTGTTTGTTTATAGTTTCAGCTTAGAGTTGCGGCCATGCTGGAGCACCGCCTTTAGTCGAGCAAATCGATTCCAGGACTTATTCGTTGTAAGCCTAGTACTTATTCTATCGGTCTCTTTTTGCCGAACCGCTAAGTTACGGGGACGTAAACACACCTGTATCGATTGTCAAGCGATGGTTGGGGGACAAACACAGATACACAAATACACATACATATATATATATACATATATACGACGGGCTTCTTTCAGTTTCCGTCTACCAAATTCACTCACAAGGCTTTGGTTGGCCCGAGGCTATAGTAGAAGACACTTGCCCAAGGTGCCACGCAGTGGGACTGAACCCGGAACCATGTAGTTGGTAAGCAAGCTACTTACCACACAGCCACTCCTACGCCTATATATATATAAACGAAGATATTATTTAGTTTATGTCTCAAAGAACCATAATAATTAAAATAAAAGTGATTTTTCTTGCTTTTCATTTCATCACCTGTATTTAGCCTTTCTATTTTATTTTCTAATCCTGTCTGTTACCTATAAAAGGAAACTGTCATAAACATACATCTTTATATCAACGTATTCTCTAAAATCTATTTATCTTTTTACTTATCATTATATCTATTTAGCTAATCAGTGTTTATATCTACCTATCATTGTAGCTATACGGAGTTTTTTTTTTCCTGTATCTATTCGCCTCTTTGTATTTAGGCTTCAAATGTAATTAGATTTACGAGACGCAAGAGATTGTTAAGCAAAAGGTCTTGATGCAAATAATTGATTGAGGAGAACTTTCGTTTCACTTTGTTGTGGTTTTCTGTTTGTATCTGAGAAAGCAATACCGTCTTTCTTGCAATTTAATCAATAACTTTCTGTTCTTTCGTCTTTAATACATTCTTTCAGCATGAAAGATTGGAAGCACACTTTATCTACATGAATACGAGAGCTGAAGTCGGCAGTCATTCCGTTAAGCTACCCAACAGAATAAGTCTGTTGAGATAAGACTTACAGCTGCATTCAAACAGATGCTCTGAAGCAAACAGTAAGGCTTTGCTGTTGGCAGGGATTGAAAAGCAAAGCCGAAATATAAAGGAAACCATTACGCGTTAACATCGCTATTAAATAACTTATTCATATGAGTGTGCATTTTCTCTCTCTCTCACTCTCTCTTTCTCTCACTCTCTGTTTCACTCACTCTCTCTATCTCTCTTCTCTCAGTCTCTCTCTCTATTTCTCTTTCTCTTTCTCTTTCTCTCTCACTCTCTGTCTCTCTCTCTCTCTTTGACTGTATGTATATAAATTGGTTAGTATGTATGTATTTATGTATAGGCTTCTGGATATACAGACTTAAATATACTAGTGTGAGTTTGTATGTATGCATGTGTGTAAGTCGGTCTTGAGTGTATGCGTATAAGATCGAAAAGAAAGATAACTGAAATCATTATAATGTTGTAAATGTATAAGAAATATTCTAATGGCCTTGTACACATGAATAAATCTAACACACAATGGCCCATACTCATCGCTAGTAAATCTCCGCCATTCAAAAGGAAGAAAAAATCGACGTAATATTATTTCGTTCATGTCTTTCTTTAAATGTTAAATCTAATATTTCTAAAATCTTCATAGCCTTAAGACATAAACATTTCCTTTTTCCTTTTAATCACCATTACGGAAAACATCCAATAGAATTAACACAAAATTCAGATGCAAAGATTCTACTTATGCATCAAAGACTTGATACCTAGGACAAGACTAAAGACCAAGGAAAAGACCTGCAAATAACTGAGACTATTTGAGCGCAGAGAAATACAATGCGTAACCCTATTCAGTCGTTCAGGTAGGAAGCGATTAGCTACAAAGCAGAATTTACCACCACTAATCTTTATATTAATATTGGCATTAACACGACGTAGGTACGCTTAAAAGTTAAATTCATACGGCAAAACTTCGACCATACGTCTTCCTATTCAGAAATATATAGAAGACGAATATAACAAAATTGGTCTGAACTTTGAAAGAATATGTTACCGTATTCACCATCACTTGTAAAATTTTCGAAACATGCGATTATATAGAGATGGCACAATAAACTGCGCTACTATGCATGACAAAGAAGATTATGCTCAAAGACTGATCAAATATGTAGCCTGTCTAAGTACAAAGATTTCTCCAGATGTCACTACGTCGATAAATGCGTTCTTATTCACAGGAAGATAATATATATTATATATATATATATACATACATATATATATATATATATATATATATATATATATATATATATATATATATATATATATATATATATATATATATATATATATGTATGTATATATATATATATATATATATATATATATATATATATATATATATATATATATATATATATATATATATATATATATATATATATATATATATATATATATATATATATATATATATATATATGTATGTATATATATATATATATATATATATATATATATATATATATATATAATATATATATATATATATATATATATATATATATATATATATATATATATATATATAAAGTGTAGTATATTGCCACTTAAGTGTGGCTGACCCCTAGGGGTGGATGTTACTGTTGCTTTTAGCCCCAGGAGGACATCTCCTCCAGCTGGCTTATCGACACACGACTGTGTCCTGTTTGCCAAGGGAAGTTATCCCTCTCACCTCGATCTGCAGCACGAACGTATCCGGATGTCGATAAGCCAGCTGGAGGAGATGTCCTCCTGGGGCTAAAAGCAACAGTAACATCCACCCCTAGGGGTCAGCCACACTTAAGTGGCAATATACTACACTTTATCGTGCAGTTACTGTTAATACTTCATTTAGAGAATTAACATTGCTTGTTTTCACCTTTTCAATATCAGTGAAGAATTTCACTGGAAAAGAAGATATAAGTCTGCCAGGTTTTTGTCTCTCTCACCAAGGTCATCAGCTGTCGGACGCCGACGAAGGGAAATAACCCTGAAATCCGGATACGTTCGTGCTGCAGATCGAGGTGAGAGGGATAACTTCCCTTGACAAACAGGACACAGTCGTGTGTCGATTAGCCAGCTGGAGGAGATGTCCTCCTGGGGCTAAAAGCAACAGTAACATCCACCCCTAGGGGTCAGCCACACTTAAGTGGCAATATACTACACTTTATCGTGCAGTTACTGTTAATACTTCATTTAGAGAATTAACATTGCTTGTTTTCACCTTTTCAATATCAGTGAAGAATTTCACTGGAAAAGAAGATATAAGTTTGCCAGATTTTTGTCTCTCTTACCAAGGTCATCAGCTGTCGGACGCCGACGAAGGGAAATAACCCTGAAATCCGGATACGTTCGTGCTGCAGATCGAGGTGAGAGGGATAACTTCCCTTGGCAAACAGGACACAGTCGTGTGTCGATAAGCCAGCTGGAGGAGATGTCCTCCTGGGGCTAAAAGCAACAGTAACATCCACCCCTAGGGGTCAGCCACACTTAAGTGGCAATATACTACACTTTATCGTGCAGTTACTGTTAATACTTCATTTAGAGAATTAACATATATATATATATATATATATATAATATTAGGATAAAAACTTTATAAGAATTTATCAAGTAGTTAGCGTGAAAAAACCTCATAAGGAAAAAAACAACCATCATTTTTTTCCATAAACATATATAATTTAATTTATATAAGGGCATTACTATACAATAATGCCTCACGCTTAGAGGAACTCCATAAGTCAAAACTACCAAAATAAGCACATTTTTACCGATCGCAACGGAATGCAACTTTCAAAGCTAACCTCCTAAAAACTTTCCCTCACACATACACTCATACTTACATAGGAATATTTATATATACATCGCTGCATGTGCATATATAAATATGTGTGTGCGTGTCTGCATGAGCGAGTGAATATGTTATCCTTTACTTGGAAAACGAAATAAAGGTTAGTGTCTGACTACAAGAAAGAAATACATTATGATTTATAAATGTTACGCGAGCGATATTTTGAAAACAAAAGTGTGTAATATTTAATTTGGCATATATTTATACCTGCATGTATGGAATTGTTAAAATAAATATGATTTATGATAAAAATTTGCACAGCGACTGCTGAGTTCGCTTGCATTTAGCAGCTCTAACTGTCAATCACTCCCACTCCATTTGTTGTTTGCCTCCCTCTACCAGCGTGAACGACGACACACACATTTTATAATGTTAAATGTGAGCTTTCAGTGAACAGACTAACGCATAACAATTTAACACGAAGAATCATACTCTCTATTGTGGTCCTGGATTTAACACATAATGAAATATTATCTACCTTTATAATTTCTATTATTTATTAACTTAAGCTCAGCTAGTAGCTACTTCATTATACGATACAACACCACATTGCTCTATATCAGATTATTTAAAATCCCTTCTTAACATCGCCATATTTAATAATTCCCTCATCCTAAATGTTTTTTTTAAATGACTTAAAGAAAATAACTCACCATAAGTAATCAATGTTAATATACAATGAATCCTGCCTTATATATAGCTGTATCATGCTACAGCGTACGCAATGGCTGACATTGATGATGATGACGATGATGATGATGATGAGGAGGAGGAGGAGGAGAAGAAGAATAAGAATATATATATATATATATATATATATATATATATATATATATATATATATATATATATATATATATATATATATATATATATATATATATATATATATATGGGAGAATATACAAAAAATAACAACAGACGAGGACAGGTGGTGTAAATAACAAAAGTATATATTAGTATGACGCTCGGGAATACGGAAAGTCTTTGACGTTTCGAGCTACGCTCTTCAACAGAAAGAATACGGAGACAAGGAGAAAAACACGGAGAAAAAAAATTGAATAGTGTTCAGTCAACGGTCAATCATAATAATGGCCGATCATAACAATGACTGACCGGAAGTTAGAAATTCTTATTTCAGGAGAGCTAAGAAAGGGGGAGATAACAAACGGTGATCGGGAACGAGGGGCTGTGTGTGGGAGGTAGACTGCTGGTGATCTTGACGTATGTAGTGTGAAAATGGGGGAAGGGAGAAAGGAAGAAAGTAGTTGGTCAGTTGTAGTGTGTGCGTGGTGTGATGCGAGGGTATTGGTGTGGTGTGCGTGGTGTGGTGCAAGGGTATCGGTGTGGTGTGATGTGAGGGTGTTGGGAGGTGGGGAAGGCATGGGTGGAGTGTGGGGTAGAGGTAGGGGTATGTGGGTAGGGTGGGGTATGTGGGTAGGGGTGGGTGGAGGGTGTAAGGAATTGGATGGGGTGGAGTGGGAAGGTAGAGTAGGAGTGTGTTGGGGTGTGGTGGGATGAGCTTATGAGGGGGTGTTGACGAGGAGGGAGAAGGGGAAGGTGGATGTAAGAGAGGGGGAAGATGGGTATGGGAGGGGAGAGGAAGAGAGGAGAGAGGGTGGGTATAAGAGAGGGAAGGGGGATTGAGAGAGGGGGAAGGTGGGTATGGGGGGAGAAAGAGGGGAAGGTGGGTATGGGGGGAGAAAGAGAGGAAGAGAAAGAGAGGAAGAGAAAGAGAGTGAGAGAGAGGGAAGAGGGGTATGGGGGGAAGAAGAAAGGAAGAGAAAGAGAGTGAGAGAGAGGGGAAGAGAGTGAGAGAGTAAGGGTGAGAGAGTAAGAGAGTAAGAGTGTAGAGAGTAAGAGTGAGAGAGGGGGGAGTACGGGAGAGGGGGGAGGGGGGAGTACGAGAGAAGAGAGTGAGAGAGAGTAAGAGAGAGGAGAGAAAGAGTAGGGGTGAAGAGAAGTGGGAGTATGAAGAGAGGTACAAAGAGGTAGGAGTCGGAGCAGGAGGTGGGGGAGGGGAGAGATGGGTGGTAGGAGGGAGGGTGGGGGAGAGAGACAGGAGGAGGGGGTTAGATGAAGAGTGGAGGGGAGTTGAGCCCATGTGGCGCAAAGGAGCGAAGATAGAAGATTAATCCCTGTTCACGGCGCAAACGGGGGTCCGGATGGCCCCTGTGCATGGACAATCCAAACACAGACAGGTGTTGCCGCAAGGAGTGGCCGGCAGAACGGAAGTGGCGTGACACCGGGGTGTCATTGCCGACGTTGATATCTCGGAGGTGTTCCGCGAATCGGTCGGCCAGGCGCCGCCCCGTTTGTCCGATGTACAGGGATTGGCAGAGAGAGCAGGAGAGGCAATATATGATGTTGGTAGACGTGCAGGTGAAGGAGTCGGTGATGCGATAGGGTCGGTGATGGGTGCTGGTGAGGAGGGTGGTGTTGGAGAGGTAAGGGCAAGTGCGGCAGCGTGGACGGGAGCAGGGGAAAGAGCCAGGTTGGGAGGTTGGGTTGGGGAAGAAGCTGTGGACCAAGAGGTCCCGTAGGTTGTGGGCTCGTTTAAAGGAGGGGAGGGGTCGATTAGGGAAGATGTGGGAGGTGGAGGGGTCGGACTGGAGGCGCCGAAAAGCTCGGAGAATGGAGCGTTGGAGGGGTAGGGTGGTGGGATGGTAGGTGAGGGGAAAAGGGAGGCGGGAAACGGCAGGGCGGGTTCGGGGGGAGAGAGCAGATGCACGGTCCACAGAACGTGCTCTGGCAAGGGCGGTGTGGATGGTGGTGGGTGGATATCCACGCAGGCTAAAGTGGTGAGCCATGAGTTGAGACTGAGTCTCAAAGTCATGGCTGTCGCTACAAAGTCTGCGTAGACGGAGGAATTGGGAATAGGGGATGGAAAGTTTTGTGTGTCTAGGGTGGGAGGAGGAGAAGTTGAGATAGGAGTGTGAGTCTGTGTGTTTGTAGTGGATGGAGGTGCTAAGGGCGGAGTGGAGGATGCTGACCGAAATGTCGAGAAAGGGGACAGAGGTGTCAGAGACAGTACAGGAGAAGTGGAGGGCAGGATGGAAAGGGGACAGAGGTGTCAGAGACAGTACAGGAGAAGTGGAGGGCAGGATGGAAAGATTGAACGAAAGAGAGGAACGAGTCAAGATGTTCGCGGGAGAGAGAGGTGGCACCGATACAGTCGTCGATATACCGACCGTATAGTTCGGGAGTGGGACCAGTGAAACTGGAGAATATTTGGGCCTCAACATAACCAACGAAGAGGTTCGCGTAGTTGGGGCCCATTCTCGTCCCCATGGCCACTCCCGAGATCTGCTGGTAGATATCTCCCGCGAACGAGAAGCAGTTGAGAGATAGGACAAGTTCGGCCAGACGAATGAGTGTGGAGGTGTCGGGTTGTGGGTTGGGGCGTTGGTCTAGAAAAAACTTCAGGGCACACAGCCCCTCGTCGTGGGGGATCACTGTATAGAGGCTCTGGATGTCTAGAGTGAAGAGAAGCTTAGAAGGGCCGGGAGGGAAAGAGAAAGAGTTGAATAGACGAAGCGCGTGGTTAGTGTCATGAATGTGGGAAGGGAGAGAAGCCACTAGGGGGGCGAGGACCCGGTCTAGGTATTTTGAGATAAGCTCGGTGGGGCAGTTGCAGGCGGAGACGATGGGGCGGCCAGGGTTGTTCGGTTTATGGATCTTGGGGAGGAAGTAAATGGTGGGGGTGCGTGGGGTGCGAACAATAAGGTTGGAGGCGGTGGCGGGGAGATGGGAGGAGAGGATGAGGTCATGGATAGTGGAGGACACAGTCTGTTGGTAGCTGGGCGTGGGGTCGGAGGGCAGAGGGCGGTAGAATGAGGTATCTCGAAGTTGACGGAGAGCTTCGGCCTCGTAGAGGTCCGCGCGCCATACTACCACGGCTCCACCCTTATCAGCCGGTTTTATGATGATGTCCGTGCGGCGTCGGAGGGATCGAAGGGCCGAGAGTTCGGCTGGGGAGATGTTGAGTCGAGATGGACGCCTGGAAAAGTTAAACCGGCCCACAGCGCGTTGGCAGGCGCCCGCGAAAAGATCAACTGCCTGGAACTGGCCAGGAGCAGGCGTCCACTGGGATGGTCGTCGGCCCAGGTCAGTGAAGCAGTCCTCGTTGGGTGCGGGTGGTGTGTTATGGAAAAGCGCACCCAACCTAACGCGGCGCACAAAGCTGTGGACATCAGCACGGGTTTGAAATTCCTTGCAGGATGGAGTGAGTGGGATGAAGCGCAGACCCCTATTGAGGACGGAGCGCTCCGCCTCAGAGAGAGGAAGATCTGGGGGAATGGTAACGACAGGCTGAAGTGGAGAAGGGGTGGGTGGAATAGAAGTAGGAGGGGATGAAGTAGGGTTAGTAGGGGCGGTCGGGATGGTGGAGGGCTGGGAGGGAGGGGGTGGAGTGTGTGTGGGAGAGGCAGGGTGGTTGGGTGTGGGTGGGGAATGCACATCAGGGAGGTAGAAGGGTGGTGGAGGGGTTGGGGTAGTGGCATCGGGTGTAGAGGAATGGAGGAGTGAGTGAAGTTTGCGGAGCTTAGTGTCGGTAAGAAATGCATGAAAGAGATGATTAAGTTGAATGATAAAGCGCAATGTATTGTGAGCATGGGAGGGTGACAGAGAGGAGAAAAATATGGAAAAGGCTGGAGGAAGAAGGCGGTGGATTTTAGAGAGATTGGAGCGAATGGTGGCCCGCATAAGGCGGTAGGATGTGGTGCGGAGTATGGGTAGAATGGTGGTAGAGGAGTGGAGAGTGGGGTGGAAATGGAGGCGGAAACCCTTAGGGATGAGGCGGTGATGTAAGCAGCGACTGAGAAACGTAATATGACTAGAGAAACGAGTCTTCTTGAATATGAGTAAGGAGAGTCGTATAGTAGGTTGAAAGTATAGAGAGGGAAGTGTGCGGAGGTATAGTTTTAGGCGGTTGTGGAGAGTGAGTTGGAAAGATTTGTAGTCAGGCATGATGGAACGAGAGAGAAAAGAAAATTAGACGTGGGAAGGAGAATTACAAAAGGTGTGGTGGAAAAAAAACAACAAGCGTGATGAGAAAATTGGACGTGGAAAAAAGGAAAAAAAGAAAAAAAGGGGGGAAAAAAACTGGAAAAAAAACTTTTTTAACAGGTGTGGGGGAAAAAAATAAAGGCATGAGGAGAAAAAACGAAAAAGGGGTTGTGAGAAGAAAATATATGCGAGATGGGAGAAAAAAACAAAGCAAAAAGGAAGATGGGACAATAGGGAGAAATGGGGTGACAGGGAGAGGAGAAAAGAAAGGGAGGGAGAAGAATACAAAGTAATAGGTGCAGATTAGAGAAGACAGATTAGGAACATCCAGAGTACGAAGAGACGGTAGGTGAAGGAAAGTAAGGTAAAAAAGGATGATAAAGGAGGTTTACAAAAGTGGAAAAGTTCAAAAGTTTTTTAGACGTCGTGGTATATTGAAGCGATTTCCAATCAGAAGATGGGTCCAGTGTAAATCCGTGGGTAGGAGAGGTGCAGCCGGAGGGTATAAAGTTCAGAATCAAACAGTCCAGATCCAGAAGGAAAGAAGGTAGAATCCAAAAGTTGGTAGTGTGTGATGAGAGGAGACAGGATTAGCTGGTGCGACCACGTGAGCGTGTATTATATGTGGGAGAATATACAAAAAATAACAACAGACGAGGACAGGTGGTGTAAATAACAAAAGTATATATTAGTATGACGCTCGGGAATACGGAAAGTCTTTGACGTTTCGAGCTACGCTCTTCAACAGAAAGAATACGGAGACAAGGAGAAAAACACGGAGAAAAAAAATTGAATAGTGTTCAGTCAACGGTCAATCATAATAATGGCCGATCATAACAATGACTGACCGGAAGTTAGAAATTCTTATTTCAGGAGAGCTAAGAAAGGGGGAGATAACAAACGGTGATCGGGAACGAGGGGCTGTGTGTGGGAGGTAGACTGCTGGTGATCTTGACGTATGTAGTGTGAAAATGGGGGAAGGGAGAAAGGAAGAAAGTAGTTGGTCAGTTGTAGTGTGTGCGTGGTGTGATGCGAGGGTATTGGTGTGGTGTGCGTGGTGTGGTGCAAGGGTATCGGTGTGGTGTGATGTGAGGGTGTTGGGAGGTGGGGAAGGCATGGGTGGAGTGTGGGGTAGAGGTAGGGGTATGTGGGTAGGGGTGGGTGGAGGGTGTAAGGAATTGGATGGGGTGGAGTGGGAAGGTAGAGTAGGAGTGTGTTGGGGTGTGGTGGGATGAGCTTATGAGGGGGTGTTGACGAGGAGGGAGAAGGGGAAGGTGGATGTAAGAGAGGGGGAAGATGGGTATGGGAGGGGAGAGGAAGAGAGGAGAGAGGGTGGGTATAAGAGAGGGAAGGGGGATTGAGAGAGGGGGAAGGTGGGTATGGGGGGAGAAAGAGGGGAAGGTGGGTATGGGGGGAGAAAGAGAGGAAGAGAAAGAGAGGAAGAGAAAGAGAGGAAGAGAAAGAGAGTGAGAGAGAGGGAAGAGGGGTATGGGGGGAAGAAGAAAGGAAGAGAAAGAGAGTGAGAGAGAGGGGAAAAGGCGAGCTGGCAGAAACGTTAGCACGCCAGGCGAAATTCTTAGCGGTATTTCGTCTGTCTTTACGTTCTGAGTTCAAATTCCGTCGAGGTCGACTTTGCCTTTCATCCTTTCGGGGTCGACAAATTAAGTACCAGTTGCGTATTGGGGTCGATCTAATCGACTGTCCCCTTCCCCCAAAAATTTCGGGCCTTGTGCCAAGAGTAGAAAAAATATATATATATATATTTACGTCCATACATGCGTATTCTTATGTGTGGTTATGTATATTCGTGCAGAAATGAAAACTATTTCTGTTTTTATACTTGCCATGTGCTGCATATAACAAATGTTTCTAATATCAGAGAAGGAAATATAATTTGAAATGCTTTCTGAATTTTTTTTCTTTTTTCTTTTTCGGATTTAGGAATTGAAGAATCAATGTTTGTTTTTTATTTAATTTTGTTGGTTTCTTTTCGTTTTTATTTGCGTTCCTTTCGTTTTTATCTATTTATTTATTTATTTTGCTCTTTATTTTACTATTAAAGCTTTAAATTAATTTCTTGTAATGCCCACAGTTCAACTAATGTTCAAGCAATGTTAAATCTTGTCTCATAAAATTTCGATGTTCGATCTTAAGAATTCTCTCGATTTGAAGTCTTACTTGTTGTCTTTCCTTCCTAGGAAAATCTTTCGGATGAAGTTTTAATTGTTTTATATGCTCGGCTGCTGTGTTCGGATTCCTACTTTTCTGCTTCGGAGAGAAAAATTTTCTCTTAAAATGCCTTCTGCAATTTCTGCGCGATGTGTCTAGCATCGGCAGTAGATTATCGTGGTTATTATTGCTGTTTAAACCTGAGTTGTGTGGAGGCGCAATGGCCCAGTGGTTAGGGCAGCGGACTCGTGGTCATAGGATCGGGGTTTCTATTCCCAGACCGGGCGTCGTGAGTGTTTATTGAGCGAAAACACCTAAAGCTCCACGAGACTCCGGCAGGGGATGGTGGCGAACCCTGCTGTACTCTTTCTCTCACTCTTTCTTCCTGTTTCTGTTGTGACTGTAATTCATCAGGGCCAGCATTGTCGCACTGTTTCACGCTGATTATCCCCCGAGAACTACGTTAAGGGCACACGTGTCTGTGGAGTGCTCAGCTACTTACACGTTAATTTCACGAGCAGGCTGTTCCGTAGATCAGATCAACTGGAACCCTCGGCGTCGTAAGCGACGGAGTGCCAACAACTTAAACCTGAGTTAACTCGTCGACAGAGGAGAATTATTTTTGTTGTTGACCTAGGCATAAGCATACCGTTTTTCATGACCATACATACTTTGAATTATATTAACTAACTTACCCTATTACTAGAATAGTGAGGTATGATTTGAACGAAATGCTGACGTTATGGCTAGTGTAATAATTTTAGTAGTATTTTTGTTACACCAAGTAGAATGCTGTTGTGTATTTCTTCTTTTCTAAATTACATTATGAAATGTTTACTGTTACTTGTACATTTTTTACGAAGTTATGATATGCTCGAACACATTAGCAACAGCCCAACTTCAAATGCAATATATATAACGATGTGTAGATTATACACTACTGTTCTGTATGATGGAATTTTATAAAATATGGATGTGTATGTGAGTATACTGTTTCGTGTTGCTATATTCTGCGTTCTTCTTAGAAAGGAGACCTCTTTGTGTTGCCTTTTTATATTTTGTAACTAAACGAGATGCACATTGCGTTTTATTACATGTAAGATGCTGTTTATGAGTAGAATCAGCGCAATTAAGTTTTTGATTGATTTTCTCAATTAAAATTATTTTAATGGTTTTGTAGTATAATGGTCACGTGCCTTAGTGGATAGAATATGTATTCATTCATTTGTTCATTCATTCACAAAAGATTATATCTCTTCAGCTGAAGGAGCCTCTTTAGCGATTGCGCAAATATTATCTATTTGCTGTTGGCCTCTGTGTGTGTGTGTGTGTGTGTGTGTGTGTGTGTATTTATGCATGTATATACATACATGTATGTATGTAACTTTTATATCAACCATATCAGCTAAAGTAGTAAACTACAATATGCGAAACCATGTGGATAAGCGATCAAGTATATGAAAAGAGTAAAGCAATGATGAAAAATAGATTTCGATCAAGAAAAGTATATTACAAATGCGATATTGGAACATTTTGGCTTAGTTACTTTTGTGGATTTGTCCAAAAAGAGACAGAGCATATGATATTTACATAAGATCTGAGACTGGAGAAAGGAAATAGTGAAAACAAGCCATCCATTGTGGATTCCTGCAGTTGGAACCAACTAAATATAACGTCAATTTACCCTCATACTGGAGACTTAGTCAAAATACTTGCAACATGATGGTTATAAATAAAGGCACGGAAAGCCAGATGCTGGCGTTAAGTATTGGTGACAGATTATGTATGAATGAGAAAGCGAAAGAAATGATAATGAATCAGCTGGGTGCAGATGGCAATTCATCTGGTATATGTGACTATAAGTGCGTAATTGATTGAAGAGGACTCTAGTTTTGTATTTCCAACAAGAATAAAGAAAAACAGAAATACGAGAAGAAAGAAATGATTTTTTTTAAGTGTACGAAAACGATAATCAAATAATACAGTTCCTTTTATTACTCACTCAGTTATTTCACCAATTAGTTGCAGCTCCTGACCTGTAGAATCTTGTTGATTGGTCAAATTGGTGGGGAAAATTGGATATTCGTAATGATCAATGAAATCAAAGTTTCCAAAACCATCTTGATCTAGCACATCAATTTTGATTTTCATGAAGCTCTGAAGAATCAATAAGAGTTACAAAGAATGGCAGTGCAAAATTATGTAATTTTGATATAAATAGATTGATGGGATGGGGCGGAAATTGCAGCGGATCAAAGGTGATGAAGCTAGTACTTGGAGAAGTATAAATACAAAATATTAATGAAAGCATTATGGTCGGATCTGATGAAAAATAATTATGAAATTAATTAACATATTGATTACATAAATGTTTTTCACAACGACATCTTTTAATTGGAAACATGTATAGGCGTTAGTAGTGTGCAGTTAGCCAAGTCAGCACAGCGTCTATTAATCTTCTTTCGTACATAGCGCGAACTTCCGTTACGAGAGAGACAACTTCGAATAGATATCATGCGTAGGTAGAATTAACTGGAGAAAACAATGGCAAGGTTCAGTAATTAATGGATAAAGTTGTTGCACTGAGTTCAGATCCAATCATAGATTTAATTTGGTTCAGACTAAAGTGTACTAATAAAATTACATGAAAATCTATTCTCCAGGAACCGCTGGGAACCCAATGGGTTCTGTAACTCATCAACACCGTTTTGACTTAGATGAGTTCCTAATACTACAATGTTACTCATTGCCATTGATATGATGAATTCTAATCTAAATTGAATGTTATTCTGACACTGAAATATATAATTCCATATTTTAGCATAATCATTTTATTTCTACTTTAATGAAACAGAAATTTAGTCTTGGAATAGCATTTTGTCAATACGCAAATAAAGCAAGATTATCATGCATGATATTAATACAGCGTGCTGGCAGAATCGCAAGCATGTTGAACAATATACTCAGTGGCATTACCTCTGGCTCTTTACGTTCTGAGTTCGAATTCCGACGAGGTTGATTTTGCATTCTATCTTTTCCGTGCAACTAAAATAAGGTAACACTTAAGTATTGTCGTCCATTAACTCAACTAATCCACTTCTCCAAATTTCAGGCCTTTTTATCCCTTGATCATACCCCCTATGATAGAATTGTAATTAAATTATTATTATTATTATTATTTACTTTTAATTTGCATATTTGTTACAATCACTTGCCGAGACACACCCAGCGTCCTAGGGTGGCTGAAGGATAAGAGATGCTACAGTATGAGTGAAAGTTTGGGGAGGAGAATTGGCAGGGGCAGTAGCGAAATATCTTCATGTAATACAACACAGACATTTAAACTTATACGGGTTTTTAAGGATGTAGGTAGTATTTATCAGCACAATATTTTGGATTTCTCTGAGACATGGCTCTCCTGGGATATTATCTAGAAGTTTTTGACATCCCTTTCTTATCACACCTAGGGCTCAACAACAGCAGCAGTTCTCGTTTTAAGATGCCATATCTTTTGTATTTCAATTTCCAAGTCCTTATATTTACTTAATTTATCAAATTCCGTTACATTATTATTATTATTAGTAGTAGTAGTAGTAGTAGTAGTAGTAGTAGTAGTAGTAGTAGTAGTGAGTAAGGAAAAAGTGCATGCTATCAAAGTGACGCTGGGTTAAAATATACGAAGCCCTGTATACACATCATGACAACCCGTCCGATGCGAGTACACCATACACATGCATCACAACCATATGAGCACAGCATGGTGAATGTCATATCAAGATAAACAGCGCATGATCTTGCAGGCCGAGTAGCCCATCCTGCTTCTTCATATCAAGTAGCCTATCTTGCTCAAAAGATCCCTGAACAAGGTTATTTACTGATAATGAACGAAACACCCATGTTTCAAGAGGTGAAGTATTCAAACCTCAAAGAATTCCTCTGAACACATAGCTCTGATGCCCCCCCACCCCACTACTTCTACTCGTGATCAGAGATGCACATATCACCACCTATCAAGGGACACGCTCAAACAACGTGACAAGCACATCTGTAGTATTGAGCAGAATATTTGCTGTAGCCCATATTTTATACCAAGACAAAACATGTTCATGATAACACTTCCAATCGGTTAAGATCAGAAGCTATGAGAGTTATTCCTAGTACTGCATTGGGACATTTATTTTTCTTCTTCTTATTATTATTCAATCAAAGACCGAATGTACCACTGTGTCCAGTTGTACCTTTCTCTACGCTTACCATTAATATATAAATGGTTACAAAAGTTGGACTGCAAATTTTCATTCATTTTCGAAGTGTATTTCTGTCCAAGGATGTTTGAAAACGGGTAATGGTTTTAACACGTCACCATGTTATCGTTTGTTCATCGGCTCTCTCTCCCATCTTTCTTTCTCTCTCCCTCTTCCACCTCTCTCTCTCTCTCTCTCTGTATATATATATATATATATGTGTGTGTGTGTGTGTGTGTGTGTGTGTGTAACTATAAAAATAATTATTATATATATAACTATATATCATAGTAATATTTATTCTTCGATTTGAAGCAACAATTTTTAAATACAAACAAATGACCGAAAAATGAATGATGAGGTAACCCCAGGCAGAATCGAACCCACAAATCAACGCTTACACTGCTCCTTGCACGTCCGATTGCCCAAGCGAACACCCGTCAATGTCGGTCAAATTTAGTTAATATATACTTAAACTGTTTCATGCTATATATAATATTTGTGAACAAACCAAAAAAGCTTTGTAAGTTACGGAGAGAAAGCTACTATGGAAGACTCATTGTATAATAATAACTGTATAATAATATATCACAACAATATATATTCTCCGATTTGAAGCTACATTATTTATACTATATATAACATTTATAAACAAACCCATATATTCATGAATTATAAATTGAAAACTTCTTCAAAGCATTGTTAATATGTGAAGAGTTTTAGCAGTAAGAAATGGAAGTGGAGGTTAAAATTTACTGAGACATACCTTTTATATAAAACAGGATGTCGTATGTAAAAGTTCATTTCTAAATTATCTTTTTCTACTCTTCTGATACAATTAATTTGTAGCAATTTGTGAAGCTATAAGATACGCAAGAAATGAATATGTCTCAATTAAAAAGTTTCCAAGATTGAGTTCAGGGGTTGAAAGTTCAAGATTTACTCAAATTAACTTTTAATAGAAATAAGAAGTTTCGTAGAGTATTTATTCAAAATTTATCACAGAAAATTAACGTTCCTATTGTTTATGTAAGAAAGAGAAGCGAAATTATAAACTTGCCCAGACAGTGTCACCAAAGCTTTTTTTTTTTTTTTTTTTGCTGGTTTTTAGTCTATCATTTACACATATAATCAATAACTTTCCTATGATTTCAATTGCCTACAAGATTAAATACACGACAAAAACCTGAAACGTTTTTAAATTCATATCTTTCTTCTATATTTTGAATGGAGTAAATCAAGTTCTTTGCATTGAAATTAGAAATCAGATGGATTCCGTTTTTAAAATCATTATATATCACAGCCAATATTTATTTTTTTGTAATTCTTTACTTTAAAAAGTGATGATTGGATCTGCTATAGAAATAAAATATCAAACTCGGGAATATTTGGGTTTTAGCTTGTTAGATGAATATGATTTTCTTCAAAGATGTTACAGTTCGTTTACATTAATAATACAATAGAGAATACTTTTGGTAAAACATAAAGTAGGATCTACAATATAACAAAATAGAAGTATTAAAGCCTCTAATTTAGATTCCCATAACGTGTTTATAATTTCCATCATTATGTAAATACAAAGATGACGTAAAGAATTGTGAAAGTGGTTCAGAAATAAAAATAATACGATTATATTATACTGGCACTTCGTCGGTTACGACGGCAAGGTTTCCATTTGATTCAAGCTACGGAATAGCCTGCATGTGAAATTAACGTGCAAGTGGCTGAGCACTCCACAGATACGCGTACCTTTAACGCAGTTCTCAGGCAGATTCATTGTGACACAGAATGTGACATGCTTGGCACTTTAAAATACAAGTACTACTCATTTTTGCCAGCTGAGTGTACTGGATTAACGTGAAATGAAGTGCTTTGCTCAAGGTCACAGTGCGTTACCGGGAATTGAACTCACGACTTTACGATCTTGAGCTCAATACCCTAAGCACTAAGTCACGTGATTACATTAAAAGTGGGTAAATTAGATGTGGAACGGAAGAAGTAATTAATGGAAATTGAATTTGAGACAAAAGTCAGTCTACTTTTTTCAGGATACAGTAATCCTTCGCCATATCGCGGTTCACCTATCGCGGTTTATTATTTAAGCTTACGTCGATTCCTTATAAAAGTAATAAAAAAAATATACAGTATTGTTTCTACTTCGGGGATTTTCACCTATCGTAGTGTATTTTGGAACGTAACAAACGTGATAGTCGATGGATTACTGTATATCCAACGTATTTGCGACTGATATCCTACATAGTTAAGTACCCTATTCTAATATTTAAAATTGTAACTCATTTACTCTCAGCATTGATTAAATAGAGACATACTTGCAAATATATAAAAATGCATTTTTCGCTAAAGAAAATAACCGTGCAAAATGTGCTGTTTTAATATTAAGTTTTCTGATATTTGTTTGTAAATGTTTGCCGTAGACCAGATGACTGAATGGGTAAGTTATCATACTGCAATTCCACACTCATTACGAGAATTTCAATTTAATCCACTTGTGTTCTATTTTCATTATATACGTTTACATGTATAGTCTTCAGTTAGTCGAACTTTGGAGAAGCGATAGTCAATTTAATTGCCTGTTAACTACACAATATTGTAAGGTGGTGGCACAATATTTACTGCATTTGTGACTTTGAGAAAAGATATGTTTTTCATAAATGTTCACTACCTTACAAAAGTTGTATCAGCTAAGGAAAAACACTATAAGCATATTCAGAACGCTGTGTCATAAAATTATCTCCGCTCTCTTTGAGCATACTCAAGAATAATTTAGGTTGGGCAAAATGTGTAAGGCAAATTAAGGCAATTTTGCCTCTTCATTTGTCTAAATTTATATTGGAAAGACTCATACTCATCTATATCTATCTTTAGATATCAGAAAATATCAGAAATGTAACAAAAAATTTAAATATCTATAGCACATGAAAGAGGATCGCGGAAAAATGACACGTAATATGAAATTAATGAAACTCCACTAAATCTAAAAAACACAACTTAAAATATTCTCGAAGGCTTCTTCACGATCTGCTGCAGTGGCTCTCTTCCTGATATATTTACGCGCCATGATGTTGAAACAAATAAATTATTGAAATTATTCATTACCCACTTTGCCCCGCATTAGTCATTATTTTTATTTTATTGAAAACTGAAAATGATCAAATTAGATATTAGTGTGGGGAAAAGTGACTTGGATTTTTGTTAAACACCCAAATTATCCAGATATTTTATTACCAATCTAAATACAATCGGGTTAAACTTGAGAATAAAAATTCTCAAAAAAAGTACATGCCGAGTGACTGTTTCAAATTCTCTCAGCCTCAACAACAACAATGCTGACTAATTTCAACTCCCACAGAAAATGCAACACTACAAAATGGGGATGCAATATTTGCAATGTAATGGCTTCAAACAAGTGAGGACAAAAGAACGAGAAATCAGAAATTACGCATTTTACACAACTTACTCATTTTGTTCCCGACTAAGCACGTGGCACTAAAAAGCGTTCCCATCTAAACTAATGGCAATATTTTATTTTTTGAGCTTTAGCTAATATGAAATAACATTATTACCGTATTTTAACGTGTATAAGAAATCCTCCTCTATATGGAACCCCTTAATTTGGGGGGCTTAAATTTTGAGGAAAAAAGGTCATGTAAGAGATTATAATACTATCCATGTATAAGAAACTTCCATATTTTTTTAACCTAATTTTTTACAAAAAAGAATTCCTTGTACACGTTAAAATACGGTAAATACTTTCTACGTCTCTAAGAAACTATGTACTTATGTACATATAAACAATCATATTAGAGAACTTCCGTGATTAACTGAAACACAGAGACACCAGAAGAAATTTATTTTGTATAAATCTGAACTGATAATGAGTTTTGAAATTGTATATAGCAGTTTCTTAATAGTAGCAACATTACTTAGATTTTCAACTGACTGATCTATTTGGTCATGTGAGTGAACCTGAATAGAAATATGTATGACGGCATGTGTGAGTGATTGTATTTGATTGTGTGTGTTTGTGTGTGTGTTTGTGTGTGTGTTTGTGTGTGTGATTGTTTGCGATGGTGTGTGTTCGTGAGTGTGTGTCCGTGTATGGACTTCTCACAATTTTTCATCTCCCATATTCACTCACAAAGAGTTAGTCGGGAAGGAGCTATTCGGGAAGGCACTTGTCCATGACAACATGGTGCAGAACTTAATCTGAAACTATGCGGGTACAACCGACGAGCACACCATGCATGTATATTTATTTCGTGAAATAAGAAATAATTTTTGTAACGGTAGAACTCGAAGAACATGAAAGCATAAATAACATTTGGTTCAAAATCAAACATTGAATGGAACCAAGAAATCGGTGGGAGCCTGTCGGACTCGAACCTACATTTTCTGTAAAAATGAGACAGTCTAACCACTATACCAAGGCAATACTACAAATTTTCTCCGTCAATTTAAGAACTTCCATCTTACAAGAGTTGTAAGTCGTTTACATTATAACAATTAAGAAAGTTTGAGAGATATGAAAACCTGTATAGCTTCTGTCTATCAAATTCGACTCATAACCATGGGATCAACCTATGGCGAAGGGGCCCTATTATTAGTATCGGACACCGAACTATGTAGCTGAAAAGTAAAGCATTAAACCATCCAGGTATATGTGCGCTAAAGTGACTGTTCCACTGGCATTAATTAAAATAATGTATATTGGTGGGCGATGTGTAAATGAGCGCATACTTCACAAATTACAAAGACTACCAGATCAGCGATGTATTCTGGTGGTTTTGTAACTATCGAGGTGTTTCTCTTCCAAACATTAGGCTCAAAATTGTGCAAAACTATCAGTTTACTGAAACATCAGTCGCATGAGTCCACATTTGATCAATTCTATAGGTTGCACATCTTATTATGTAAAAATCAAACTATATTTACTGTATTAATAAAAATCTGTTTATACTTACCGAAAAATCAAATAATATATTTGTTGTCCTGTGATCACCTGACTGACCAAGCTATAAGACATTGTTACACATCGCTTGTCACAATGCGCTTTCGCATTTTTAAGCCTTCAAATGCTACCATCCCGCTGGCTAGGCAAGCAGGCCAACATGTGATCGAAATGAAACTGAAACAATGTGAAATGAAGTGTTTTGCTCAAGAGCGCAGCGCATGCACGGAATCGAACCCACGATCTAGCGATTGTGAGTGCAACAGCCTAATCACTAGGCCATGCGCCATCACAATACTTGTATTAACAAAAGCCTTTTATACTCACCGGCCAAGTGTTGACGGAGAATTTTAGAGGGTTTTTAGTTCCACCGATGTCAGAGGTAAATTGAATTTGATTTTTCTTCACTGCTCCTGTAATCTGCTTCCCAAATTCACACGTTTCCATGCTACTTGACCTACAAGTGTACAGAAATGAGCATTATATACACTTGTCTGTATTGGATTATGATGTGGTCTGATAGCCGTGTCCGTTAGAGCAGCTTATTGCGATAGCCACGTTTTCTGAATCCATGTATCTCTGTATGTATATATTACATACGTATACATACACACACGTACACACGCACACACGTGCACACACACTCACACACATAATGCATATATATATATATATATATATATATATATATATATATATATATATATATATATATATATATATATATATATATATATATATATATATATATATATATATATATATATATATATATATATATATATATATACATATTTTTTTACGTATCACATCGAAGTAGTACAGTTTAGATTTCCTAATGCATATTGTATTATTTATAAATATTACACACACACGCATACATGGTACATGCAAACATACACAGATGCACATATGTACATAAGCGTGTATGCATGTACAGAGGATGAGAAAGAGTGGGAGAGATAGAGGGATGGGAAAGTTAGAGATATCTATAGACAGAAGAAGATATTACATTAGATAGCTACCTATATATCCCCAATTTCTGTTGATAGTACTATGAGTAACAACATTTATGCTCTGCTATTCTTGTGTAGGTATATTTGGAGTTGTTTTTAGCATAACCGACAAAATGTCAACACATCGATAGGTCGTCGCTACACCGACACTTTCTACGTTATCAATACACTTGATAATGCTATATATTGGTATAATGTGATGATTCGGAGAGATAGGGCTTCTTTTGTAGACATGATTTTAAACTAAATCAGTCAGCCAACGAGTGAGTTATTTAATGTTAATTAGACACAATATTTCCTCAGGCACTGTAGATGTAATGCCTTTTCCTAATAATTCTGAATGATTACCCTGAAAAATTATGATTTCTCGTCCATCCATAATACGTTTGCTTTAAATCACGGCAAAACTTGGTTTTGAGGTAAGCATGTCTTTAGCGGAGTAACAGGAGAGTAAAGAAGCGATCTCTCTTCAGCAGGCAAGTGTGGATCAGTTTAAAGACTTGAATCGCAAGCAACTGAATTTTACTATACAGAAATCATTCTATGATAGGAAAAGAAATGATTTCTTGCTTTTAATCCAGACTAGAAAAGTATACATTATTCGTACATATATCATTAATTAATCTAAGGATGCTAGTTCATCCAAGTTAGGATATAAACTGTAGGAAAGCAAACTTGAACACAACAGCTAGTTTTATGCAGTGCTCTTTTGTTTCTATAGAAAGATTACTTTTAAATCACTCCAGACAGTTTAAGAAGTTATTGTCCAGAGAAATTAGCCATATTAATGTATTTACACATTCCATCAACAAAAGTTTCATTTATGCAAATTGTATTAAATTTGCTCACGTTTTCACGACGCCATTTTATAGCAGAGACGAAACCAAATATAATTTATTTTCTATTTAAAACTAACAAGTATGTATTTTGCTTGGCGAGTGGTTATCCAAATGATGTAAATACAATTCGATATATCGATCCTGATTAGTGTATCCTCTTGGTATTTATTATTTCTCAAGAAATTTCTCCAATACGTGAGTAAATTTTACTATGTTTTCTCTGAAACAAAAATCTGCCTAATTGGTAATGTGATTTCTTGCATACTAATATTTCCACTTCACGGAAGAAAACTTTGGTAATTTGACGAGTTATGCAAATTTTAACAGTTTTCTAAATTTGACCAGTTTTGTAAGTGTGGAACCTATTGGAGTTATTTTGATTGAGATAAAATGAATAAAAGAAAGTTAATGAAATAAATTAAATAAAGTTCTGAAACTATAACTCAACAAATATAATTCCGTTGCCTTAAACAAATAGCTGCAGATCTTAAAACTTAACCAAATCATGAGGACACGTATTCTGCAGTTATCCTTGCAAAGATTCCTGTTTCAGTCCATAAACAGGTTTCTTAATGAAAAATTATAAATCTGTCTATGTTCATCTTTTTTTCTCTTGTGAAACAATAAGAGGTTGAAGGTGAAATTATTTCGTGAGCGATTCTGTAGTCTAGAAAAGTTATGGTAAAATTTTGCATACGACTAGTTTATAAAAATCAAGTTACAGATGGAGAATTTGTGGAGTTAGACTTTTACTTTGCTATTCTTCTATGCAAAGCCAGTAAGCTAAAACAGAACTCCAATTATAGAAGCAAGTCTGATCAGTGCATGACCGTCTTGCTGTTGCATGTATACGTTAAACAGAAAATATTAAAATGTTTTTGTTTAAAATGAGATCCTGTATTTGTAAATAAAAAAGGACCCTATTTTGTCAGTTACAGAAACTTTCAACTATTTAGTCAAACTTTATTGAAATGCATACTATTCACAAATTATTATGCTTAAAATCCTATTATATCGAGTAGGTGCTCTTTCTATTTGCAGGAATTAGTAAATGTACGTCAATGATAATTATAAATTCGTACTAATATAATCATATAAAGGTTTCTATAAGTTATTAACTTCCATGATCGTCACCGGTATATTTGGCGCTGACATTATTCATTTAAAACTGGTCATTACTCTAAAGTCCATTGTTCTCCAAGCAATAATCGTGAGACTGAAGTCAGTGTTACAAACTAACAAAACTCTCATCTAGCTGGTACTGTTCGAGCTTATATTAATCCAATATATCACCAGACGGCATCTGATTAGAGTTTGGTTGATTGAGCGATAGAAATAAATGTGCTCGCCGAGAAGACGTCGGTAAAACCAATCAACAAACCTGGAAATTTCCTTCAAAATCATAAATCTACTTCAGTTACGAAGAATAATTGCAGCAAAGTCATATTTGATTAAATACGTTGCCTAATATATTATCTTGTAGGCCGGAAGTTAACTAATCTCTAGTAAAATAAGCAACAGCATAGTTTGCTCTTAGTTTTTATCTATCTGGAATCTGAATCCAAGTTCAACTGCGATTAAATAAAATTCTGAATCGATAAAATACGTATCAATCCCTTGCTGGTATCAAAATATTCTTTATTTGTCTATGAAGTAAGGGTGTCATTATTATTTGAATATAAATTCGATTTTTTTATTTAGATTACAATGCAGAAGAAAAAATGATAAACTTACCCTGTTATGTTCCCGATACATATCTTAAACACATGGTCGCATTCGAGACATTCGTAAGACCAAAATGACTTGAAATCACAACATGAACCGTAAAAAGTATTTCCAGTTGGATTGACAAACTTAAGCAATTTTATTTCTGCTGTACCTTTTGCTTTGGCACCACAAATTATGAGCAACACCTGAAACGAAGAGCATACTTATTTCCAGATAGAAATATTGATAGAATCTTCATGTACGAGTGGGTGCTGAGCTCTCTATCAACTCAATTTCGAAATTTTGGATTGATTCATTTTTATGAAGGCACCATTAATCAAAGAACTAGGCATTTATTATTGATAAATTATAATATTTAGGACATGGTTTATTTAATCCGTCCTGATTCGTTGAATAACTTCTCAGGTTTTGACTTAATCTTGATACTGTGCGTTAAACACATGCAGTGCACTAGTGTGTAAATGCGAAATAGTTTGATGAATTAGACAAAACGGTAACTGTTCACTTCTTCAAATTTTTAATCTTTTACACCTATTGCTCTCCGATCTCTCAGCTCTAAAAGTTTGTTACGTAAACTAACAGTTAAATCAATGTAATGAGAGATAAACTCTAGTATAAGCAAAGTCAAACTGCACCTAAAGAATCCTGAAATATCAAGAAGCATGTTAATCAGAAGAAAATTTAAATGGAAACGTACGAGTTAAGGTATATCTGCTTGGCTATGCATTTTTTCTCAAAAAGATTCAAATAATTTATTTAAGTTTCAGAATGAATTAAGAAATACAGTCGTTTCTTTTAATTCGCTTAGTCTTTCTTCAGTTCTAGGTCGGTAAAATAAAGTGACTGTGAAGTACTGGTATTCAAATGACCACGCAGAATTTAGTTACATGTACTTGCATTCTGTGTTCAAATCCCACCGAGATCGACTTTACTTTCCATTATTTCGAAGTTTATCAGTTAAGAACTATTTAACAATCCTTTCTACTATGGGCACAGTGCATGGAACCTTGAGTGGGGGATAATCGATTACATCGAATCCGGTGCGTAACTAGAACTTATATCATCAACCTCGAAAGGATGAAAGGCAAAGTCGATCTCGTCATAATTTGAACTCAGAACGTAAAGATGGACGAAATACTGCTAAGCATTTCGCTCGGTGTGCTAACGGTAATGCCAGCTCCCCACCTTACCATTTAACAATGAAACTGATTTAGCTAATTAAACTCATTCTACACACTACCTAGCCTTCTGACGATATTACACACCACTAATGTATAAACTTCACCTTTGCCTCCCATGCTTCCGGGAGTGACAGAATATAGTATCAGACAAATACTGGAGTCGATTTAATCAATTATATTTCTCATCCAATTGTGTGCGCTTGTACCAATGCTACAAATCATAAATTGTTATAATGAAACCATGCACAGCGTTAGTGTCCAAATCAAGACAATTATGCTTTATGCTGGTCCCCATGTGTCTGTTACATTGTTATGCTACTGCATAAAATTCTTCGTAACGAATTCATACTTTCATGTTCGTCTTTCATTTTCTAAAGAGATTTTTTTTCATACGTTGTCCGTTTACAATATTGATATATTGATATTTGTTGAATGTCCTCTTGCTAGTCATAAAATACAGCAAACGCAAGGGTACCTACTTCACACTTAATATATCTGTCACACTTACTTCTCTCAACCTTTCTCTTCATACAAATAAATTTATATTTATATATATATATACATATATATATATATATATATATATATATATATATATATATATATATATATATATATATATATATATATATATATATATATATATATATATATATATATATATATATATACATGTCATTATTCAATTTTATTTCAAGATTTGTTGCCAATAGAGAAAGAGGCGGTTTCTAACCTAGATCCAAGGCTCCTTCATTGGAATTTTAACATCAACCGAGTATTTGTGCATGTATGTATGTATGAATGGATGTATGTATGCGTGTGTGTGAGTGTTTATGTGCGTGCATGTATACATGAATATATATATATATATATATATTCATGTATATATATATATATATATTCATGAATATATATATATATATAATCAATAGATTTATGTATGCATATATATTAATATATACACAATACATTTATATGTGTATACATGTACAAATTGCATATATATGTGTGTGTGTGTACGTGTATTTCTATGTGTGCGTCTACCTGTATATGCATCGATTTATTGATTTTATAAATAGTTAAATAATTTTTTTGCAAAGACGAACTAGCTTCTACCAAAGAAACAAACTTCTAAGGCTAAAATTTGGTTAAAAAATATGTTGTTACATGACGGACTTAACAAAAATCCTGTTTACTGCTTTACTTCCAAATACTATTTGTATAGTGTCGAGTAAGCTGGGCACTTTCTTTGCCTGAAAATCCAAGTATTTTCGAGTAAACATAACCTAGCTCACCATTATCTATTTCAGTGTGTGTGTGTGTGTATCTGTGTGTGTGTGTGTGTATGTGTGTGTGTGTGTGTGTGTGTGTGTGTGTGTGTGTGTGTGTGTATGCATGCATGTATGTATGTATGTATGTATGTATGTATGTGTATAGAGTGTTATGAATAGTGGCTTGCTCACTGAGACGCAACATGGCCTCTGTCCAGGAACAAGCTGCTTTGCACAGCTACTACATCATTATAACTGGCTACTGAAATTGTAGCTGTGCTGTTAAAGTGTGGATGTGATATATCTCGATTTTGTCAACGCCTTCATGAGAGTCTATCACAGAATGATATGGCACAAACTGTGTTTCTCCAGTATCATTGGTAAACTAGAGGAATAGGAGCATGACTTTTCAAGAGGTAGGAGTTAAGCAATTATAGTCAATGGCATTCTCTCTCTGATGAGACATAAATATTTAGGGAAATTTCTCAGAGAACTGATCAGTGATTTCTGCTGTTTGTTATGGCTCTGTTAGGCCTACCATCATTCATACACTCAGCTACACTTACAAGCTGTGCTGATAACACAAAAGTATCACAAACAGTCAAAGACCCTGAAGATACCTTAAAACTATATAAAGATTTGAACGCAATATACAAGTGCTCTGATAAAAACAATGTTATTCAGTGTTAACAAGTTTCAAGCACTCCGCTATCGGTCCACAGACTGCAATTCGTATATGAAATACCAGCCGGTATTGCAATACAAGAGGAAGCGTCGGTGAATCGTTCCATGTGCATATTACTAAGAAGGCGCCAACGAGCAGACGACTGACTGGCTGGGTTCTCAGATAATTCAGGACATGTAAAAGCGAAATAATGATGCTCTTGCTGAGAACATTCGTGTTCAGTCACTTATCATTTCGTGTTCAGTCACTTATTATTTCCCCAATTATTGTCACCACACAGCGTCAAATTAAAGATAGAATTGGAGGCAATCTAACGCCACTGTATTTAAAAATTCCTTTAGTGCAATAGATGGACAACTGGAAGAAACTAAAAGAGATGAGGCTGTACTCCTTGGAGAGCAAGACGCAAAAGATATGCAGTGATATATATATGTAATCTTTTTCTTGTGCCCTTATTTATAATTGTTTATAATTTTCACCTTAAAAGGTATTTTAATATGCTGGTCACTGATAAGATTTTTGAAAAATGCTATCCTTATATTAGAAGTCAATATATATGTGTGTGTGTGTGTGTGTGTGTGTGTGTGTGTGTGTGTGTGTGTGTGTGTGTGTGTGTGTGTGTGTGTGCGTGTGTTTGTGTGTGTGTGTATAAGAAACAAGTTTAAAATAATGGTATTACTTTATTGGAACATATTGGGGTTACAGTTGTTCCCAGTAGTCATTATAAGTATAATAAATTGGTCTATTGATCAATTGAGGCAAATTAAACGACCTGAGAAAATGAATGCTACTTTTGTCTGAGCCATTTTGGTTGTGTTTGTGTGTGTGTGTGCGTGCGTGCGTGTGTGCGTACGTGTGTGTATGTGTTTGTGTGTGTGTGTGTGTGTGTGTGTGCGTGTGTGTGTGTGTGTGTGTGTGTGTGTATTCATGCGTTTGTGTAAGTGTTTGTGATCGCATGTGCATGTGTGAGTTTACGTATATATTTGCATATCTTATTTTTTATCTTCTACTTGTTTCATGCTGGGGCATCACCACGAAGAACTTTTAGTCGAATGAATTGACCGTATTACTTATTATTTGTCAATCCTGGTACTTAATCTATAGGGTTTTGGCTGAACTGCTAAGTTACAAAGACATCAAACACACCAACACGGGAGTGGTTGACAAACACATACACGAAGACACACACGCACGCACACATACACACACAGGTACATATATATATATATATATTGTGAAGAATGGAAAGTTCTGTATACACGTAGGATAGGTATATAAGAAAGAAAAGAAATGTAAAAGTCACAGAAAGTTTGTATAATGAAGTTCATGGTGATATTAGTATCATATTACAGCATTACAAATTAAATAAGTACCGGTTTCACGATCAAAGGATTGTCAACTTATATAGAGAAAATTTTTTGTTTTCAATAGGATGCCATCTTTGAAAAAAAAGTGAGCAGAGATGAAGCAATATGTCAAGGGGAACAACTCTTGTTTCTTCATGAAGCTCTTCAGTGATTTTCGCAAGCATACAGTTACAGGAGTCATTTCATTTTATACATAGTTAATTATATTACCGTACAAGGTTTTAAAGATTAAGCAGTAATGTGTGAATGAGTATATGCATGTATTTTAGCTCTAACATCTCATTTTCTCGCTTGTAAAAATATATATGTATATATGTATACATATAGGTATGAACAGTAATTTATACCTAAAAATTGTGGTTGGCATACATATATAACTTTTTTGTATATGTTGCAATTCCACAATTTAATAAAATAAATCAGTCCAATAGAAAATGAACAACAAAGCAATTGCCAAGATATGAATACGTTCTTCATAAGAGTCATGTCGGACCTATTATGACTCAGGTTTAATATGAATGGGTGTCCAGGAGTCAAGTAATTAAGTGTCAATTAGTAATACAATTAAAATGAATTGGTGTTAAGTTCAGGTTTGCATGTTGGGTTGAAATATGTCTCTTTATTGAGTGGGGCTTGTCTAGAAGTCCGGTCAGCAAATTTATATACAGAGAAAATAGTAAATTTAGGTTGTGCTTGTTTCGAACATACGTCGATATGTTCCCTGAGATAAATTTGGCGGTATTGTGGTGAGGCTATCTGTTGACGATGCACCGTACAATGTTGACGGATAGAATTCCCCGCGCTACCGATATAGTCTTTCTGGCAGCCCGAGCATCTGATTTCGTAGATCAGATTTTCGGATGCACAAGTGAAATTTGATTTAATTGTAAATTGTTGCCCTTGATTAAAATAGTATTATAACCCTTCCAAAAGGTTGGGGCATGTACCACAGTTGGGGTACATATTTGAATACTGGTTTTCAAATACCGATCTTATCCTTATTTATATATTTATTTCGTCGTTATATTCACTGTGGTGGTATTCTGACCATATCGCACGAGGAGCTGTTAGGCGGGCAATACAAACTGGCCGTGTGCATACATGCATATATATGTATGTATACGCTCGTATATGTAAGTATATCGTATGTTGTATATATATATATATATATATATATATATATATATATATATATATATATATATATTTGTATTTATGTGCTTTTCTGAGTATATTCCACTGATGAGGCAAAGCATTTCTTATGCAGACCCAGAAATCCGGGATCTGGAATTATCTAGTAATTTTTGCTAGTTTATTTTGTCTCTTCATCTTCTCTTCTGGTGATATATGAACATTTAATGTGGTTTTAGAGTCAGTGTGGTGGTATTTCTTAGATACCCTAAATTATAATTTTAAATAATGTGTGTATATATATATATATATATATATATATATATATATACAAGAGAGAAAATGAGACGTTACAGCATAAAATACATGTGTATACACTCATTCACACATTACTGCTTAATCTTTAAAACCTAGTCCGGTAATATAATTAACTGTGTATACACTGGAATGACTCCTGGAACTGTATGCTTGCCAAAAACACTGAATCTTGCTATCCTTCATTCTAATAAGAGGACCAGACCAACGTAACCGTTGCTTGTGCACCATTGCCTCAATACTCAAGATTTCAGTTGTCCTCAAGACCTGTGTGTCTGGAATTTTTTAGGTCCAGCCAACATTGAGAATGTGTCTGAGACATCTCTGTATATATGATTGATGCAGTTCTATAAGGAAAATACTATCAAAACCACATACTGAAAGTAGGTGGATTCTTTAAACACCAGCACCTGCGGTTTTCCGTCCGAGAAGTGATCCCTTTAAAGGCCTATAGTATTTTAAAATCTCATTATACTCTAGTTCTATGGAAACGAAATCATTAGAAGTGATCACGAGAGTGCCAAGAACTGTATTTTGTTGTATTGCAGCTCATCAATGCCGCGCACTCGTGTCACATCCAAATCGAGATTGAAATCATGAGACTGAAGAATATACAGACAGTGTATAAACTATCTACTCGTTTTCAATTGCATCTCATTAGTAGTATACATTCAAATTATGCAATAGAAGCCGCTGAGTGATGTAAGCATTATAAATACCGCATGCTTAACATACCGGCGCTGCTTAAACACCAGAAGCTGTTTGTTTCTGTCCGGGGAGAGCCTCTTTTATATAAGTTACAAAAACTTAATATACTTCACAGTCAGGCGAAACGAAATCACCGTAGAAACGACCACGAGAGTAGTTGAATTTGTTTTCATTATCTGCATTCCGACGATAAAGTTTTGTATCTTTGTTAGAAATCAGCGCCTTCCTTGCAGGAAAATTTCAAGTAATTAAAAATAGAAAAGACCGAACATACATGCATGCATACATACATACATACATACATACATACATACATACATACACACATACTTACATACATACATACATACAAAAACATACGTGTACACATACATATTGACCATATTTCTTTCGTGAATGATTCAAATAAATCAATATGGATATATATACATAAATACTAAAATAAAGACCTACATACATATAGGCATAACATTCTTGTTTACAACAATCAATGTCTGTGTGTAAGTATGTCTATGTGCTAAACCCAATATGCAAACCATATAAATTATAACTTTCTAATTAAGACAAGATGCATATAATTAACGATAATGCTTCCCTAGAGAAACTTGTAATATACAAAAGTCTAAGGAAAGAAAGTAGCAGAACACTAAATCATATTTAATTAGGTTCTAGAACATTTAATGCCGGAAGTTTTCAAAAGTATCGTTATTGCATCCAGCAAGGCTAAATATGTGTGTCCAAAAACAGTCTTTAGTGATATAGTAGCAAAATAAAGCCGTTAGTTCGATACATGTGCAGCCGTAAGAGGAAAATAATTTTGTTTTCTTAGATATTTTCGGATCTCATTACAATGCCTGCAAGACTGGAGACAGGAAATATTCTAAGCCTGGAGACTCTGTACAAATTCATGCAGCAGATTAGACGTTAAATCTACTCATGTACCGGGTTGTAAAATTAAACACTCCTACATACCCTACAGATGTTTTTAAAAGGAAGTGCAATACAGTGGATGAGCAGATTTGTTAAAATTTTGAACAATTTGTTAAATTTTTGCACTACCTGTTCTGACCAGTTTGCGTTCTGAGTTGAAATAATACCTCCAATTACTGGCTTCTTTGTGATGCGGCCTAATTAACAGTGGTGTGAGATATTCAATGTCAGATGAAACGATATATAAATTGGTAGAATATATCGTTTAATGGCACCAATTACATGAGCTGCCTCTGCATTAAAATGTGTGGGACTGAACTGTATGAAATATGTGTGATTTTGTATGAAACAGTGGGACTGGACGCGGAGCCATGTGGCTGTGAAGTAAACTGCTCATTTGGTAGAGTAAATATAGGGAAAATTCCAATGAATACAAGTTTCGTTTAGGCGGAAAAGATTATGCATCTAAACCAAACAAAATGGATTGGAATAATTTGAGGAAGATTTGGCAGTCATTTCTTGAAGTTCAAACAACCCATAGAGACTCTATTACTGGTTGATCTTAATAGTTATAATGGGGTTTTAACTCACATCTGTGTTCAGCGTTTTCTCTTTATGATAGAAGAGCTTTTTCATTAACTTGCATGCTAACTACAAATCGTTTCATTGGGAGGAGATATAAGTATTCTCTCTGTATCTAGATGTTTTCGGTTTCAATCCCCCATTGAGCACCACCTTAAGCAGTATACGGGTATTAAAGACTTATGAGTGAAATATTATAGACGAAAATTGAGCAAATTCGTTCGAGAGATTGTCCGTTTAAGAGAGACACACACACATACACACACACACACACACACACCACGCGCGCATAAAGTGGTGCACGAAAAAGTAGGCAGGCTTCCGTAGCAATGTGTAAATACAGAGATAAATTTACATACAAAAAAAGTACCCAGTCTTTTGTTTGCAAGTGTCATTGTATTATTTCGACCGCTTGTAACCACTATTCAGAAGTCATGCACAACAATTTACTACTTTCCTTCGGTCGTCCAATTTTAAATGCTGTAGACATGTGAAATGATATGGCTTCAACTTCAGACTTTTCAACACCCACAGGCATGACCTCCTGGTTATGTGAGACTGCCGCGCCTACTTATATGTTGATTTCTTTGGACTGCAAGTAATCCTTTGGCGAATATCCTAAATAAATTCCGGCGTTCGAACTGTAGCGTCTTTCTGTTTGGAGACGTAGCACGCCACTTCTGACCCCGTACCATGCCACTTTTTAACGAACATTTATAATTCTCCTTAGGTAGGCCTTTAACCGGAAACTTGACTCCAAAAATTTCACGCGTTTGCTTAACAGAACCCGTTCTCACATAGGCTTCCACAATCTCCACTCTTTCCGTTATTGAGTACGTTATCTTGCTGAAAAGATAATAATGCAATCTTACATTATTACAATCAACTAATGTAGAGAGGATGCATAGCAAACAATTGACTAATGCGCCATATTTGTTCAGAGTTTACTAGCGGTCGAAATAACACAAAGACACTTGCAAACAAAAAAGCTGGATGCTTTCTCGTGTGTATAAAATTATTCCTGTAACACTACGCTACGGAACCAAGGCAACTTTTTCGAACGCCAGCCTGTATGAAAAATATTTAATGAGAGAGGGAAAGAAAGAGGGGGAGAGAAGAGAGAGAGAGAGAGAGAGAGAGAGAGAGAGAGAGAGAGAGAGAAAGCGATCGTATGCACTTGTGTATGTAAACATAGTCATACTATTTGTATATGATTTATTTTTAGATAAAACACGTTTTCACACACACACACACACACACACACACACACACATGCACACACACACACACACACATATATATACATGTAGAGAGAGAGAGAAACAGACACACAGATAGAGCGATATTTAAGTATACATATAAACATAAATTTATCAGTAGCTCAAAACATACGGAAATACTGCATGAATTTACAAACATCTATTTTGAAATTATCCATAAATTGCTAAAAATGTTTTGCTTTTTTTTTCGAAAATTCCTTATTTAACTTACTTCTAGATCATAATTTTGTTCAAACTATTCTAAGAGGAATAAGACGAATAAAAAATTGGTGCGTTCGCAAAGAATTCCAGGCACCTTATTCCACAACAAAAGAACCGAACATCTGTTTTCCAGAATGCATTACAACTACTACCGTTTGATGAAGGTATACTTATATGTGTTTATGTACACTAACATCTGCCAGCACTAAAAATATAATAAACCATTAATTCATGAAATTTGACAATATATTCAAAGTGTGAATCTTGAAATAAACTAAAACGTTACTTTCGTCAAAATAACTCTACCAACTGCTTAAATGATAGTATATCATGCCATTTTTTATATTCAGTTCATTTTGGACTATCCTTATCGAAGCAAAGCAATATATTCAATACCAAGACAACCTGAATATATATCTATATATGTGTGTGTATGTGTGGGGAGGAGCGTGTGCGTGTGCGCCAAAAGAGTGCATATTTATACACATATACGTTTAGATATGTTATATATATATATATATATATGTGTGTGTGTGTGTGTGTGTGTGTGTGTGTGCGTGTGTGTGTATACATGAGTATACTATCACATACGTGTATGTAGATGTATATATATATGTGTATGTAATATCTCACTATATATATATGTATATATATATTTATATTTATTTATATATATATATATATATATATATATATCTATATATATATATATATGTATAAATACTAGGGTGTTACCGTCATATGACGGGCAACTGGAAGTTTGCTGTTGCTACCAAAAGTAACATGAGGTATCATGGCAAATATGCAATAATTATAATTAAAGTTCAATAGATTTTTGGGTGATTATACACAATTATGAAGTGAATACTAATTTTCAAAATATAAATATATATATTACTTTAAAATAAATGATATAATACACATTTCTCATTTGTTATGCTCCTTTTTTAATAACCCTATCAATTACTTTCTTTTCTCCTCTTCGTTTGTTTCTAGGGTCCTTTCTTTCTCACATGCCGTTTTCTACGCATTGTCTGCCACCAAGCCTTGTACGTGCACTTATTCTGCTGTTCTTGTATTTACTCTCTCCTCTCTCTCTCCCTCTTTATATATACTTATATATATATGTATATATATTTGATAGTTTATGAGAATTAATACAGTATTTTTAAAATTATTTTATACAGAATGTTATGACATCTATTATAAGAGTTTTACTAGCCTTTTTGCGGAAGAATTCTTTTTCTAGTTATACATATATATATATAGTACTCCCTCTATATTGTCTCCGTATGTGATGTAAAATGAAGCATGACTGAAGAATGAGAAAGTAACAGTTTACCCGCCGTAGCCCTTTTTTGAAAAGTAGGTAGAACTTGTTTTTAATGAAGGTATATTTGACTAATGAATTTTACATGAAAAATTATCTTTCATGGTACTAAATTAAATTCGACATCCAAACATTTACAGTGATCTTGTTGTACAAGATGTTAACACTTTCATGAATGTAAGGACAATTTTACAATTAGTTTTAATCGAAGTTATTTATGTGGACCTTTTATTTATTTCGTCAGATTTAAAATCAGTTCAGATGATATTAGAATAACCCTATTCCAGAGATTAATATTCTGCTCATGTGAACACTGTTAGCGGGAGAAGTTTGATGCTGGAAGTCAGAAACAGATAATTGTCATTTGAAGCCTCAGATGCTACTTGAAGGCTTTTGGATCTGAAAGTTAATTAAGGCGAAGGAGTAGAAAAGCAACAAAACTCACGAGACGGAGTTTAACACCTACCATAGTTACAAACAAAATATCAACTATCAGGTTGAGTAAAAAGTAAGCACCGTTTTGAACCATGAAGTATTTGTACCGGATTTCTGAAGAGTTTTGTATTTTTTTAAACATTTTTTGCAATTTTCTGATAATACAGACATAGACTTGTCCAAATGCATCAATAAATAAACATTGATATTTTTTTTCACTGTTGTTACAATCATCTGAAATCCAACTGTCAAAGCACGATATTCGAGCAATTGTGCTATTCAACTTTAAAAAAGGACGTAAAGCAGCTGAAACTCCTCGAAATATCAACGAAACATTTGGTGAGGAAATGCCCAGTGGGTGGTCAGCTTGAAAAGGATTCAAACGATTTCGCAGTGAAGACCTGAGTCTTGAAGATCGTGAGCATAGTTGATGCCCTTCTGTCATCGATGACTTCAATTAAAGGCTGTCATTGAGAAACATCCAAGTAAAACCATTCGAGAACTGGCAAAAGAACCTCAAGTTAACTAGAAAACTGCCTGCAACCATTTACATACGATCGGAAATTCAAAACATCTCGACAAATGAGTACCACACGATTTGAATGACAATCAAAAAATGCCCAGATATGAAATTTGCTCGTCACTTCTTCTCCGTAACCAAACCGATTCATTTCCCGATCGGATTGTAACTTGCGATGAAAAGTGGATTCTGTACAATAATAAAAAAAACCTTCTTTGCAGTGAGCGGACCAAAATGAAGCACCAGAAACCTTCCATAAACCCGAGCTCTTCAAAAAGAAGGTTATGGTGACTTTTTGGTGGTGTACTGCTGGACTCATCCACTAAAACTTCCTAAAACCCGAAAAAACCATTACTGCAAAATCATTGCCATGAAATTGCCAAAATAAACGAAAAACTGCTGCTCCCCCACCCCCGTTCCAGACTGGTCAACAGAAGAGGGCCATCAACACCAGACTATCTCCGGCCCAAAACACCATGTACAAAAAAATTACAAATAAATTAAATAATACCGGTATTATTCAACCCAACAATAACAATCGAGAAGTGCTTTAAACTTGTTACACAAAAAGTACGAAAACCTACACGTGCAAAACAATTTAACAACGGAAATAAACGGACCGGTACCCTACGGTACTAGCTGCCCCGTCCTGTCTAAGAAGGAATATATTCACAGACATGACAGAGTTAGGACCTACATACACTGGAAGCTATGCTAACACTATAGAATAACAACAGAAAAAAGATGGTATAGGCACACGCCAGGAAAGGTCACAGAAAACGAGAAAGCAACCATACTCTGGGATATGCCAATACACACAGAAAGAGAAATAGGCCAGATATAGTTGTCAGAGATCATGAAGAAAAAAAATGCTTTCTAATTGATGTATCAATACCAGCAGATGACAACGTTTCTCTAAAAGAAGTAGAGAAACTTTCAAAATACAAAGACCTGGAAATAGAGATAACTCGAATGTGGAATCTAAAAACAGAAACAATTCCTATCATAGTAGGTGCCTTAGGTATAATTAAAAAATATTCAGACAAATGCATAACAAAAACACCAGGACTTACAAATATATATAACATATAGAAAATTGCACTACTGGGCACTGCACACATCCTACGCAAAGCACTTTCAATACAGTAACCATAAGAGCATCACAGCAAACCACAGCTCATACCCAAGGCACACAGAGCTGCGCTCGGTAGTGAAATGAAAGCACGCTATAAAAATAAAACTACTGAACAATAATAATAATAATAATAATAATAATAATAATAATAATAATAATAATAATAATAATAATAATAATAATAATAATAATAGAGAAATTAAGGCAAATAGACCAGATATAGTTGTCAAAGATCATGAAGAAAAAAAATGCTTTCTAATTGATGTATCAATACCAGCAGATGACAACGTTTCTCTAAAAGAAATGGAAAAACTTTCAAAATACAAAGACCTGGAAATAGAGATAACTCGAATGTGGAATCTAAAAACAGAAACAATTCCTATCATAGTAGGTGCCTTAGGTATAATAAAAAAATATTCAGACAAATACATAACAAAAATAGCAGGACTTACAAATATATATAACATACAGAAAATTGCACTACTGGGCTCTGCACACATCCTACGCAAAACACTTTCAATACAGTAAACATAAGAGCACCATAGCAAACCACAGCACATACCCAAGGCGCACAGAGCTGCGCTCGGTAGTGAAGTGAAAGCACGTTATAAAAATAAAACTACTGAATAATAATAATAATAATAATAATAAAATGCTCGGATGCATACCAGGCAGTGGCTCTCATGGTTTCTGATCTTAACTGATTGGAAGTGTTATCGTGTACATTGTTTAGTCTTGGTATAAAAGATGGGTTACAGCAAATATTCTGATGAATACCACATGTTTGCTTGTCAGTTGTTTGATCTTAACCAGTTGAGCATATCCCTTACTAGGCGACAATATGTACATCTCTGATCACGAGAAGAAGTGGGGGAACACCATAGCCATGTGCTGAGAGAAATTTTTTAAGATGTGGATCATTCACCTCTGGAAACATAAGTGTTTCGCTGAATATTCTTAAACAACCCTTATTCGGGGAGCTTTTGAGCGGGATGGGCTACTCGACCTGAAGAAAATTCTAACTGGGCCCACCTGCAAGGTCATGCGCTGTTTATCTTGATACCAGGTCACCATGTCACCCACACATGGTTATGATGCATGTGCCTGGTGTACCCTTATCAGACGGGTAGTCATGATGGGTATACTGGGCTTTGATGGCATGCACTGCTCTATCACACAAGAATAATAATAATAATGATAATAATAATAATAATAATAATAATAATAATAATAATAATAATAATAATAATAATAATGGTTTCAAATTTTGGCAAAAGGCCAGCAATTTCGGGGGAAGGGTATAGTCGACCCTACTACTCAGCAGGCACTTGTTTTATCGACCCCGAAAAGGAAATAATTATTTTTAAAAAGTGATATTCGACTTCAGTGGCACTTAGTACAAATAGTCCGTAAAACGGAGGAAGAAAAATTATATACACATGCATGTATGTCTTTGAGGGAAGGAAATTTAATTACTTTTCTTGGAATGGATCTAATAAAAGCGAAAACTGATAGATAGATAGATAGATAGATAGATAGATAGATAGATAGATAGATAGATAGATAGATAATGAATCATTGTTTTTAATAAACTCTAAAAAGTACGAGTTTTATATTTCATTTCAGGATAATTGTAATGTGGAGATATATGGTATTTTCCTGTATAATAAGAAATTATAAAATATGTTTTATTTGCCATATGTTTATAGCTTGATGAATATTAATTCTAGGCGCATCGTTGCAAACTTGAAGTTTATGTATTACTGAATCTCTGTGGGTATGTGTATATGTTTTTATGGATAATAGTGTAATATAAACCGAGCAGAGTCCTGGCGTCTAGAAAAAAAAACATGGTAATAAACCCTAACAAGCACAAAAACTAACACATAAACACACAAAGTAACATATACATGGGAATATGTATGCCATAATACTCTAATATTTCCGTTACAGTTTGTAGGATGGTGCGCGAGCGTGCAAATGAATCTGTGGTTTTGTCAGTATTTGTTTGTAGTCTTTGTTTTGAAACAATATTAACAATATTTTATTACAAATTTATCGTGTCCAATATTTCCTTTCAAAAAGGCTTGCAATTAACTGTACCGTGTTCTCTTAGATTTCCACGAATAAATCATAGAGAATTATATTTAAGAACTAAATAATCTTATTAATTTCTCGCTGTTATACGTCCTTTGCGTGCAGAATTAGCCATTTTAAGAAATAATTGAAATAATTTCAAAAACATTTAGAATTTAATTTCACGCATATATAATGGATTATTTATGGAGCCATTATTTTCATTCGATGAGAGAATTAATTGACTTTAATGAATGTATAATATAAAGCAATATATTAAATATTTCCAGACAATAATCTTAATTTGCACAACAAAATTATTTAATTTTTTAAATTTTAATCATCATACACACACACACACACACACACACACACACACACACGTATATATATATATATATATATATATATATATATATATATATATATATATATATATGCTCACACATACTCACATATGCATACACAAACAAAGTCATATATATTTTGTAGAATTACCTAATATTTAAAGTTCGTAATTAAAATACAGGCTCTTTTCGTTTAATCTGAAATACTTAACATTTTTACTAACGATTTTTGACACAGACACACACAACGCTGCAAATTCCATGGAAGACATACCAGCAGTTGTAGTGAACAAATATTCAGTAATGGGTTGGCGAGTATGTTATACATTGTGAGCGAGTAATTCATTAGCAGTTAATTTATAGACTTTGAAAGTATATCTTGACAAGATCGATCATAATGAATTTTGAACTAAAATATAATGGCGCTTAAATATAATGGCGCAACATTTTTTAAACCATCACTGAAGTGGGGATACGGAAAAAAGATATAGGAATTGGAAATAATATGCTGTCGCAACATGCGTGGCATTATGTACACAAGGCCTAACAACAGTGAAGAAAAATATCATCACATTTTATGGCTATGAAGCTAAATCTAACGAAGAGCATTCTTTTCGTTATACTTTTACTTGTTTCAGTCATTTCACTGCGGTCATTTTCGGGTTACACTTAGAAGCGTTTAGTTAGACAAATTGACTCCGGTACTTAGTTCTTGCTTATATTCTGATATCTATTCTGTCGGATCGTTCGATAAACTACTAAGTTGTGGAGACGTAAATAAACAAACACCGATTGACGACAAGTGATGTAAGGCCAAACACAAATATACACATACGCACATACATCTGGATATATATATATATACATATATATATATATATATATATATATATATATATATATATATATATATATATATATATATATATATATATATAAATATATGTATGTATGTATGTATATATATATACATATGCATATATACTCACAAACATTAATACCTATATACATGTATATCTGTATATTTATATATGTGTATACCTATCTATATATATGTATGTATGTATGTATGTATGTATATATATATATATATATATATATATATATATATATATATATATATATATATGTACATGCATGCATACATACATACATACATACATACATACATACATACATACATACATATGCACGTGTATGTATATTTATATATAATTTATGTGTAAATATATATATATATATATATATATAGCGGCCCGGCTTCTACACAGTTTCCATCTCCTAAATCCGATCAGAAGACGGCTGGAAGGTATATTCGAAGTCACTTGCCCAAGGTGCTGCACAATACGACTGAACCAGAAACACGTGGTTGAGAAGCGAACAATAAGTGCAGAATAGGAAAGAAAGAGAAGAGGACAGCGGGGAGTGAATGGGAAAATGGAAAACACCAAGCAATGAACGGTTAACTCATTAGCGGAAACCTGGGAGTCATCTGTGTCAGGCAGGGAATCAGTTACACTTCAAGTACAGCAGCTCCGCCAGGACTCCAAAAAGAGTTAGGTCTCAAGCAATTCATTAAAAGCATTGTTGATTTGAAATTTTATACATCAAAATGTTAAAAAAAAACGATTTAAATAAACTGAATTAAAGAACAAGCAGAAGTAAATAAATAACATTCTCGAAAACAAGTACTGTGTTTTTAAAAGATATATGGATGAGTTTTAAAGCATTAAGTTGAATAATTTTCAAATGCCATAGCTAAATAAAAGACACAGAATATACATACCTCAATAACTAATCGTTGGAAAATAATTATCCAGCGGTAAGACATGTTTGATACAAAAAAAAATAATTGTTGACACGCGAAAGAAAAGATATGAATCGTATAAAAATAATTGAGCAAAACAAACAAACAAAAAATTGCTTATAGCAGACGATTGTCAATTAGATGCATAAACTTCGTGATGGCTGATCATTTTATAAAACTCTCTAATACACAAACTCCACCCCAACGCCGATCAAATGGTCAGTGTCATATATTCATAACTAGAACGGCATCTATTCAATGTCAAGAAACATACGTGTCACATTGAGACCTGAAGAGGATGCAGACACTCTTAAGGTCGACATCCTCTTAAACATTATTAAATATCTACTTCACTCATTTTGTATTATTGTTCTTATCATCATCATCATCACCATTATTGTCGTTGTCAACATAGTCACATTATTACTACTTCTACTACTATTATTATTATTATTGTTATTATTATTATTATTATTAATGTTATTCGGAATAAACAAATCTCTGAAACTGAAATGGAAGCCATTGTTTTAACATTGTTCGCTTTCCTTTTCCTTACGTATTCATTTGTTATTTTACATTTTCTCAGTTTTATTTTCTATAATTGTGTCTTGTAGCCTAATTATAAGTTATCTTACTGCTTGTAATAACGATGAAACAAAACAGAGAAATGGAAGCTGTCAATTTACATTAGTATGTTATTATTATTATTTTTTTCATTATTCTTTTTTTTGTTTCATTTTTGGATTTCATTTCAAGAGCAGAAACTCATGTGTGTGTGTGTTTGTGTGCGTGCACTCGGGCGTATATATATATATATATATATATATATATATATATATATATATATATATATATATATATATATATATATATATATATATATATATATATATGTATGTATATATTCAGTGGGGGAGAGTGTGAGATGTATTGGCTCGAAATTTATTCCTGAACTAACGAAACAAATACTTTATAAATTACTAGAAAATATCTTTATCCACCCAATTACAGGAAAATCATATTGAAATGTGTTTTCACATAATCTGATTGATATAATTGTAAACTTCCCAAGATATTCTAAACATTTCAATCGGTCTAAAACGTCAAATCTTTAATAGAATTTATGTGTTTCGGTTGATATGTTATCTTCCTTAATCTTCAATCCATTCAATAACGTTAATCCTTACCAATCTCTATGCTACATGCGTACAGTTAAGAGAAATATTCTATCGATATTTCTCGAAATATAAACACAATCAATAATGTCAGCAGTTTTTAATAGTAGCCTTATCTGAATGCTTATTTTATTATTGCTATTATTATTATTATTATTATTATTATTATTATTATTATTATTAATATTATTATTATTATTATTATTATTATTATTATTATTATTATTATTATTATTATCATTATCATTATTAATGGTAGTACTTGCAGCAGCGGCAGCGGCAGCAGCAGCAGTAGCAGTAGCAGTAGCAGTAGCAGTAGTAGTAGTAGTAGTAGTAGTAGTAGTAGTAGTAGTGCTATTATTATTGTTGTTGTGTTTGCTATTGCTATTTTTAATAACAATCATCATTATTATTAAGCTGGCAGAATCGTTAGCACGCCGGCGAACTGCTTGGCGGTATTTCGTCCGTTGCTGCCTTCTGAGTTCAAATTCCGCCGAGGTCGACTTTGCCTTTCATCCTTTTGAGGTCGATAAATTAAGTACCAGTCAAGTACAGGATTCGATGTGGTCGACTATCACCCTCCCCCAAATTTCAGGCCTTGTGCCTATATTAGAAAAGAATTATTACCGTCGTCCTTATTCTCTGTTTATTGGTTCTGACGTGCCTGAATTTTCAACGGGATTTTTCAATGATATTTTTTAAAATATAACAGTAGGAATTAATTTATTTCGCACACGGATTTTATAGAATAATTTTGTTGTCTTCACTATACAGGAGTATATCTGCTTTTTTTATTGAAATTAGTCCTCTTCCTTTTGCACTATCAATGACGTGTGGGGACTGTCAAAGAATAGATCCGACGTTTCTTTTGTACGTTGTAGAAGGCGAGTAAAAGTGCTTGAGAACAGATTTGAACTCTGACATCGGTAAACCTTAACTAGCAATGACTATTCAAACAGTTCCATCGGTTGGAGAGTTACAATCTCAGTGATGCAAAAGTATCATCCGGCAGGACTAGGCAACCACCAAGGAATGGTGGATGCAGCAACGCGTTGTTACAGCGCACGCCCTCATACTACTACTACAACTATCACCACAACTGCTACTACTACTATTAATACTTCTACTACTATTACCACTACTACTACTACTAATAATAATAATAATAATAATAATAATAATAATAACAATGTCTCTTTTGCCGAACCGCCAAGTTACGGGGACGTAAACACACCAACATCGGTTGTCAAGCGACGATGGGGGCAAACACAGACACACAAACATACACACACACACACATATATATATATATATATATATATATATATACACATATATACGACGGGTTTTTTCAGTTTCCCTCCACCAAATCCACTCACAAGGCTTTGGTCGGCCCGAAGCTATAGTAGAAGACACTTGGCCAAGGTGCCATGCAGTGGGACTGAACCCGGAACCATGTGGTTCCTAAGCAAGCTACTTACCACACAGCCACTCCTACGCCTACTGTTGAAATTTTATAAAATATCAATTTAATGAACACAAGAATATTGAAATCTGAGAAAATTAAATATATTTCAACATCAAAAAAAGCAATGCATAAACAGCAAAAAGTTACAACAACTTACATATGGATGCATTTCTCAAGCAAAAGTGTGTTCGCCTGTGCACTTTCATACAAATGAACACCACATATGAAACATTTTCCTGTAAGCGCAAAAGCATGAGAGCGCTGTGTTCCTAAGACAGGTGTCAGTTTGCAAGTTTCTATCTAATAAGCGTACGGAAGCAAGAGTATGTCGAACTTGTGCTTTACCAAAGCTACAACAACCTTCCTAATCGTATCGAAGAAAGAAATGGGGGAAAATATATAATGTATATGTGTCTATGTGTGTATGTGAGAGAGTGTGTGTGTGGGTGTGTATGTGTGTGTGTTTGTGTGCGTGTCATGTATATAATCAGACTTATACACTAAATTTAATTTATATTATATCACAAACCTATATACATAACTATATCGGTTATAGGAAATATAACGACGGTTGCCTCGGAGAAAACCATAAGGAGGAGGCGCTTGGTGATTTTATTCCCACGACCTCCCAGGAAAATGGGCGGAGAAAATGAAAGGATGAGAGATGAAAATAAGCACATAAATATTACAATTTATATATACATGTATCACTATATATATGCATATGTATACACAGAGATACATACGCACGCACACACACACACACACACACACACACACACACACACACAAACACACACACACACACACACATACACACACACACACACACACACACACACACACACACACACACACATATATATATATATACATATATATATATATATATATATATATATATATATATATATATATATATGCACATATATATATCACGATTGTACGTTTTTACAATATTTTGTTTGGTTTTCAATTGCCTGCATATTTAATTTGGAATATTTAATTCAAAACAGTCACCACCACCACCACCACAATCAAATTTTCTACACACGTTTTCATAATATGATTCCATACTTAGGACATTATATATTATAAATTGTATAGCTAATGGCTTTGAAGAAATCTCATTTTTAATATTTTCAATATGTTTATGTTTGCAATTCGACCTCATGCATACTTTATTCTATAATTTTAATAGCCCAATAATTCATTCACTATAAAAGCACATTTTTCTGTATGCATTTTCAACATGTTATTAATATGATTATTTCTCGAATCTTTTATTGCACTTCCGACCACCCCATCTTCATTTCGATGTATTTTCGTGTTTGAAATTCTTTTCAAATTAGAACTTTTCGTTGTCAAGGCCTAAATGTTCCTGTCAACATCCAATCAAAGCTTATTATCGTTTTAGAATATTTTCTGTGTGATTCTCTTTCTCTTTCTGTCTCTCTTCCTTCTTCTCTGTTTGTTTTCTTTCTCTTACTCCCTTTCTCGCTCCGTCTCCCTCCATCTCTATCACTCCCTTTCTTTCTCTCTCTCTCTCTCTCTCTCTCTCTCTCTCTCTCTCTCTCTCTCTCTCTATCTATCTATCTATCTCTCTTTCTCTCTCTCTCTCTCTCTCTCTCTCTCTCTCCCTCCCTCCCTCTTTCTTTCTCTGACTCTAAGTATTTATATCTATCTTTGCATTCATATATATACAGAGAGAGCGGGAGAGATGAACACAGATAGAAAATTTGTTTGATAGAAAAATATATATACGTTTATTTATATATTTATATATGCCAGCTTATATGCCAGCTTATATGCATTTATATGCCACCCATGCCAGCAGTCCCATCGGCGCCAGCAGTCCCATCGGCGCCAGCAGTCCCATCGGCGCCAGCAGTCCCACATGATGATGATCAGGATGTATAATTTTTTGTTCATGCATATATGTATGTAGATAGATAGATAGATAGATAGATAGATAGATAGATAGATAGATAGATAGATAGATAGATAGATTATTGTGGAGGCGCAATGGCCCAGTGGTTAGGGCAGCGGACTCGCGGTGATAGGATCGTGGTTTCGATTCCCATACCGGGTGTTGTGAGTGTCTATTGAGCGAAAACACCTAAAGCTCCACGAGGCTCCGGCAGGGGAATGTGGCGAACCCTGCTGTACTCTTTCACCACAGCTTTCTCTCGCTCTTACTTCCTGTTTCTGTTGTGCCTGTAATTCAAAGGGTCAGCCTTGTCACACTGTGTCACGCTGGATATCCCCGAGAACTACGTTAAGGGTACACGTGTCTGTGGAGTGCTCAGCCACTTGCACGTTAATTTCACGAGCAGGCTGTTCCGTTGATCGGATCAACTGGAAGCCTCAACGTCGTAAGCGACGGAGTGCCAACAACAAGAACAACAGACAGACAGACAGACAGACAGACAGACAGACAGACAGATAGATAGATGGATAGATAGATAGATAGATAGATAGATAGATAGATAGATAGATAGATAGATAGATAGATAGATAGATAGATTTCATTAAGAATTAAAGTGTGACATTGATTTTCTCCTCCCACGTTTCACTTGCGGCGGCTTACCAGACAGTAAATTGACAGAGGTGACGTCGAAATGTTAGAAAATACAGCAGGAGAAATTTCAAATAAGAGTATGTCGAATATAATTTCTCAAGCAAGCAAAATGGACGTAAACAAGCGGTCAGCTAGAAGTGCAACAACGAATGTATGTATACACAGGTAAGTTTTAAAAATGACCAGAAATTTCTAGCACAGTTGGGTACGTACAGAAGATAAGATAGATATACGTACATGTATAAATATACACTATAAACCACACTCGAACAATGGAGCATTTAAGTGTGACCGTTTGTCCGTTTGTTTCCTAGGATCCCTAATAAACATATATGCCATTCTTACAAATATATGTGTACGTATGTATATGTGTATTTATAGTGTAAGGCATTCAAATTTCGTTCAACTATAACTAGAAATTTATATCAACCCATCTTATAATAATTTTCTTGTCATTACGTTACTTAGCCCGTCGGTAACGCTTTCACGGGATTAGACAAAAAGAGGGAGAAAGAAAAGAAGAAAGAAAGAGAAGAAAGAGGGAGAAGCGTCCATGACGTGAGGTAGGGGGAACGTAATTAAGAAAGTTAGTTTAAGTTAGCGATGATATAGAGGAGGAGAGTTTAAAATATCGTTTTAGCAGAAGGTTGACGTTCTGATGGTGAGGTTAAAGAAAGACAAAGAGAGAGGAGAGAGAGATGGTGGTGGTGGTGGTGGTGGTGGTGGTGGTGACTGGATAGTGAAAAGGGTATTTTTTTAAATTGAACTAAGTTTTTTTTATATCACCAAACACTTAACGCCTGCGAATAAGTGCTATTCCGTGAAATATTCACGCTTATTTAAGTGGCAGATATGTGCAATTTAACTAAAGATTGTTTCATATATACGGAATATGTTTTCGTTTATGGGGGAAAGGAGACAATAAGTGAATATTTATTTTATGAGTACTGTGTATTAAATCTATAAAATTGTGCATAAAGTATATAAAGTGTATATACAAAGTGCATTAAGTAATCATCGTATTCCAATTTCTTTCACTTTTCAATGAGTAGTAGATCTTTCTACACCGTCACAACACAAGCTACGCTTCCAGGTTTTTGGGATAAAGTTTTCAGAAATAATCCAATAGGCTACCATTAATTTTATGAAATATTCACGAGTCCCACTAGTATAGAATACTTTTAAAAAAAAGAATCAAAATAAGCTAAAACCCTGTAATAAATAACCTAGGGAAGAAAACCAAATCTAATAGAGAAGTAATAGTGAGCAAAATTATTAACAAAATATACAAAGCATGTTTAACACTACTGTGGAACTGCTTATCGATTATCAACGTGATTTCAATGTCTTAAAGTAGAACCTCTATTTCCAATGGTGTCAAGCACACTTTAACAATATTGCCCAGTTCCGCTTGGGAATACAAGGAGATTTTGTAATCGGACCACAAGTTACAAACTTATAAATCTTAAATGATAATATATAATATAAAATTAAACCATACAAGTAATTAATTATTGGTAAGAAATAAAATTGCATAAATTAAATACGTTTGCTACATCCATCTCCAATTCCCTCTTTCTTTTATATTACTACTATTTTTTTCTTTTTATTCTCCTCTTTACCTATATCTAGGATTCCTGATTACTGACTATATATACAAAAGCTTCACCCAAGTGTAAATTTTCTATCATTTGATTCTCAATCAGAAGAATTTCTATGAGAAGATATTTTATGTTTTCCCAACTTGACACGTTCAGTTTTGTAACTCGTTTTAGCATATGAAACACATGTAATGGTGAATACATAATGCCAAACGTTTTCCAATCGTCTGGTTTGATGTCTAATTACTCTGCAAATATTATTTTCCTGTTCTTTTCAATTCTTATGCATGCCTCACACAATTATAACAGCCACATATATTTTGGAAGTACTGGATTATGCAGATGTACGTCATGAGAACACAGCTTGGATTATAACCCAATCTACATAATGTGTGTGTGTGTATATATATATATATATATATATATATATATATATATATATATATATATATACATACATATATGTATGTGTGTGTGTATATATGCTTACATACGCATACACACATAAAACATACATATATATTACATGTCTCACACACATATCTTGTATATATCCGTATGCGTGTGTGTTAGCATGTGTGCACGCATGTGTGCACGCATGTGCGTTTTACTTTTCAAGTCATTTGTTCTATTTATCATTATCGTCCCCAAATCGGAAATTGGAAACTCGGTACAAAAGATTTATTTTCAATTTTCAAAAGAAGTTTTCTTCCTTGGGAGGAAACAGCTCATAACAAATGATCTTAAATTAAAATAAGCAAAGCTCATTCCTGCACGAAAACAGTAATGATCGTAAATTGTCTGAAGTAACATAGAGAAACGCGTAAGGTAATAATCGGAGATCCATTAGTTGCCTTGCATAAGTCTGACACCCATATAGAAGAGACTATCTATATGTTCACTTTTGTATACCATGTCTTACAAAAAACAAACTGTTGCTATTTTGAAATTTGTCACTTATAATCTCGAATATATTTTTCTTCCATGTTTGCAGCCATTTTTCACTAAGTATATTTTTCACAGAGCTCATCGCCATTATGATATGGGGTTTTGGAATCAGAATGAAACTTCGAACATTTTGAATGTTCAACTAACAGAATCTATTGATATTTCAATAATCTTATCAATTTTAATGACGAACGCTTTCATTGATCTGTTTTGGTGAAATTCATATTTTTGGCTTTCCAGCAGAAGGTAGTGAGAAACTCTTTCCTTCAAATAACTCCAAAAGAATCTTCATAATCTACGTTTTTAAAAGCGTACAAAGATATAGGCGACAATAATGGCAGTGAGAGGAAAATGTTCATAAATACTAATGCCAGTAGATTAGTAATAATATTCCCTTTTGATTTACAGCATAGAGTTTGCTATTGTTTACTGGTGACTTCGTCGAAAGATCTCCGATACTAAGTATAAAAGCGTTTCGTAAGCTTCGAAAATAAACTTGCTAACTATAAGAAACGATTCACCCAAAGAAAGGAATATAATGTTTCTAGGAAGCCATACTCTGCTGCAAAATTGTTTTCTTTTTTTTTTTTTTTGAATATTATAGATGAAACATTGCTTTGATTCTACAAGAACGATTTCCTTCCTAATTCCTAGAAACAGCCAGTCAATTGAGAATTATTTTCTACTTTGTTTCTTGATGTGCGTATTGTTCAACTGTCAGAAGCAGTAGTGGGCGGATTTACAATTAACAAGACTTAATTGCTTTTTCAACCATTTCCTTGTCCATAAGTATCCTACCTGACCTATTTCGATCGTATTTCAGACTTCTGATATATTTTCTCGGTTTTCATTTTTGAATTGAAACCATATTGAATCTAAGTCAAGAGTTTTCTATAAAAAGGCGTTTCGAATTGTTTTTTTGCCTTGACGTCGTTGTTTGTTATGTTTTTAGCAAGATTTCTTTTTATTAGATAATCCGAGGTTAAGAGACAATGCCGTATCGATTTTTCTAAGCCTGGAAGGTTAATTAAATTAATATCCAAATTGGATTCATGCTGGATAATGAGTGAAAGCGAACATAGGAAATATTCCGCAGACCTGTACTTCCGGGGCGGCTGGATTCAGATAATTCATTATTATTATTATTATTATTATTATTATTATTATTATTATTATTATTATTATTATTATTATTATCATTATTATTATTACGGCGCCGTAAGGCAGGGAGCTTGTAGAATTGTTAGCGCACTAGACAAATTACACAGCGGCATTACACCCGTCTTTATGTTCTGACTTCAAATTCCGCCGAGGTGGACTTTGACTGTCATCCTTTCGCGATTGATAAAACGAGTACCAGTTGAGCAGTGGGGTCGATGTAATTAGCTTACCCACTCTCCAGAAATTGCTGGCCTTGTGCCAAAATTTTAAAATCATTATCTCAAATACTGCTTTGCTGTTCGTCCTTTCGGGATTGAAACAATAAAGTATAAGTATTATTTCAGCACTGGTGTAGGTTAATTGACTCCACCCACTTCCATGAAAATTCCTGACCTTGATTTAAAATTTGAAAACAATTATTATTATTATTATTATTATTATTATTATTATTATTATTATTATTATTATTATTATTATTATTATTATTATTATTGTTGTTGTTGTCGCTGGTGTTATTGTCGTTGGTAGCAGCTGTGGTGGTGTCACTCATATTTTGGCTGTTGTCTCTTTTTACAGTTTACACTGATAACGATACCTGACTGTGCTGTTCTAAGTAGTTGTTAAGTACTTGCAAAATACATTGTGATTCATTTGTTGGGTGCAAATTCTACCAAGGTCAATATCATTATTGCTGTAAACACGCCGAGCCGTTTCTTTCTTGAAGGCTTTACAAACATTGTCTTGCACTCAGAATAAAAGATATCATCTTCGTCGTCGTCGTCGTCGTCGTCGTCGTCGTCGTCGTCGTCGTCGTCGTCGTCGTCGTCGTCATCGTCGTCGTCGTCGTCGTCGACGTCGTCGTCGTCGACGTCGTCGTCGCTGTCATGGTCATTGTCATCTCCAGAAAAATATAATTATCACAATCATCGTATTTATCATCTTTTCCTTTATCAGCATGATCATCAACATGAACATTCTCATCCTCATCATCATCCTCATCATCATCATTATCATCATTACCATCATCATCATCATCATCATCATCATCATCATCATCACCACCACCATCATCGTAATCATCATTGTAAGCAACAGCATCTACAATTGTTGCAGTAATAACAATCAAACCTGACTGAGATTACATATGTTCAAACACATACCAGATCAGACATACAGGTAGTGGTGGTGGTGGTTCTGGTGGTGGTGGTGGTGCTGGTGCTAGTGCTTGTGGTGGTGGTAGCGACGACGTCAAAGGTATTATGTCTGTGCATTTGATCATTGAGTCAGAAATTACTAACAGCACAGATTTCAGAAAGTAACTTGAGAATGCCGGATAAAAATTTTAAAAGCAAACCTCGAATTCTGTGATAAGAAAAAAAATTTAGTGATAAATAAGATCTCGAATTTTGTGCCAACTTTAAATAGAGGGCTTCAGTGATATTCATCAAAGTAAGCCAATATTCAAATAGGGAATACGGGTATGCAATAAACTGCCCAGCAACATATATATATCCAGGAAATTCATTTAACAAATAAAGTAAATAACTTCCATGCATTTATTCCAGTTGCGGAATCTTCAATAAGGAGTTAAACAGACACAAATGTATCTAGACAACTCATATACGTACATGTTTGTGTGTCTGTGTTTGTCCTCCCAACATCGCTTGACAAGCGATGTTGGGTGTGTTTACGTCCCCGTAATATAGCGGTTCGGCATAAGAGACTGATAGAATAAGTACAAAGAATAAGCTATGGAGTTCATTTGCTCGACTAAAGGCGATACTCCAGCATGGCCACAGTCAAATGACTGAAACAAATAAAAGAGTAAAAGAGTAAAAAGAGAGGGCAAAGAGTATATATATATATATATATATATATATATATATATATATATATATATATATATATATATATATAATAATAATATTAGGGACAAAATCCAAAATTACAGGTAAAAAACTCAATTAAAATCAATTTATAAAAAATTAAAATTAAATTGAGCCTTATATGTGATAGTGGATTTTCATCGATGAGTTCTTGAAAATTGGTTATTTTCCCTAAAACTATATATTTTATATATATTTATATATATATATATATATATATATATATATATATATATATGCTTGCGCATCTGTGTATAATTATGTATGTTTATTATATTACACACACACACACACACACACACACACACACACACATGCATGCATACATACATACATGCATATGATGGATTTCCACCGATTTGACGATAAGGATTCATTTGTTCGATAAACCGAATCACATGCTCGTTGAATTTGCGGAATAATCCGTTTCTCTTTCTCTCACGCACATAAGCACACTCAAACACACACACTCACACGTGGTCTCACATATACATTCACTCACAATGAGTTTCCACACTGATTCGTCGAACCGTGACTGTAGCAAAAGGGAGAGTATTGATCAAAGCAGAACTGTAGGAAGAAACACAAGACACTTGGTGTCACAAGACACTTGGTGTCACAAGACACTTGGTGTCACAAGACACTTGGTGTCACAAGACACTTGGTGTCACAAGGTGTCACGCGTTGAGGCACGATGTGGTCCACAAAGCAAACAATTCAACGACACAAGCCAGCCTTGATATATATATGCGTACGTTTGTTTGCTTTTTACGTAGGTGTGGTTATGCGTGTGTGTGTGGGCATGTGTGAGAGAGGTCATGTGTGTGTTTACTTGTGCGTATATGTGTGTGTGTGTGTGTGTGTTTGTGTTTGTGTGTGTGCGTGGGTATGTGTGTGCATGTGTGTGTATGTGGGTGTCTGTGTCTGTCTGTATGTGTCAATGACCCCATATTCACATTGCAAACAGGAAACACTTTCTGGAACAAGTTTTGCATGCATAAATGGTCTCTGGTAGCATATAAATAGAAGTAGTAGTAGTAGTAGTAGTAGTAGTAGTAGTAGTAGTAGTAGTAGTAGTAGTAGTAGTAGTTCTTATTGGCATTATTATATATAATGCATTAGTATAAAATTTTATTTTCTCTTCTAATTTCATCCTTAATTTAGTTTCCTGATTAGACTGGAATTATGGCGATGCGATATGAATGAAATAAACTATGGTTTATGATGTGCAATGAAACAAGTAAAATCTTGATGCAATATGAAGCGGAACACCACATATGAAATTGTAAGATTCCAATTTAAATTAGAATTTCCCACCAATCCCAATACTTAATAGTAATATATGAAAAAAAAAAAGATATAACGAAGAGACAAAACGTGCGATTACGAAGATTTAAGATTGATAACGACATAGAGTTTAAAAAATGAGGAATAGATAGATAAGGAAGTATGGAGAAAGAGAGAGAGGGGGAGAGGGAGAGAGAGAGGGGGAGAGGGAGAGAGAGAGAGAGAAGCGGGAGAACAAAGGAGAAAAAGACAAAGAGAACAAAACAGCAGCAGCGGGAGGAGGGGAGATGGGAGAAGGGGAGGGGAGGAGAAAAGGAGTAAGAAGAAGACGAGGAGGAGGAGGGGAGGAGGAGGCGGGGAGGAGGGGAGGAGGGTGGAAGGAGGAGGGGAGGAGGAGGGGAGGAGGGCAGGAGGCGGGGAGGAGGAGGGCAGGAGGAGGGGAGGAGGGCGGGGAGGAGGAGGGCAGGAGGGCAGGAGGAGGGCAGGAGGAGGGCAGGAGGAGGGCAGGAGGAGGGCAGGAGGAGGGCAGGAGGAGGGCAGGAGGAGGGCAGGAGGAGGGCAGGAGGAGGGGAGGGGTATATGAGGAGGGGAGGGGTATATGAGGAGGGGAGGGGAGGGGAGGGGAGGAGGAGGAGGGGAAGTGGAGGGGAGGAGGAGGAGGAGGAGGAGGAGGAGGAGGAGGAGGAGGAGGAGGAGGAGGAGGAGGAGGAGGAGGAGGAGGAGGAGGAGGAGGAGGAGGAGGAAAAAAATGAAATGGCGAAGAAATTAAAAGAAAAAGATGGAGCAAGAAGGAATATGGTTCTTAAAACCCTGAATAAAATGTGCTTTCTAAGCATGTCGAAGCGGCTTAACACTCTTTTTGTTTTAGCAATTATCTTTCAGGTGAGTGATTCATTTTTATTATCATTATTATTACTATTATTATTATTATTATTATTATTATTATTATTATTATTATTATTATTATTATTATTATTATTATTATTATCATTATTATTATCATCGTTATTATTATTTCACTTTCGCTTTGCTGTTATTCTATTTTAATGAACATTTTACTTATTCATGCGTCCACATTGATTTTCTTGCTACATCTAAAACTCTTGTCTCTTGTCTTCTGTACTCTAAACTTCGCTTCAAATCATTCTTGATTGCATTCAAAGACGAAGTTTTTATTTGCTTACTTTATAATAATAATTGTTAGCGTTCACTGTTGTTGTTGTTGTTGATGGTGATGATGATGAAGTTGCTGTTGATGATATTGTCGGTGTTGTTGTCGTTGTGAATGGTGGTGGTGCTGGTGGTTATGGTGGTGGCGTCGTTACCATCCTCGTCATCATCATCATCATCATCATCAAAATCATCCTCATCACAATCGTTATCATCATCATCAACATCGTCATCATCATCAACATCGTCATCATCATCATCATCAACATTGTTATCATCTTCATCGTCATCATCGTCATCATCGTCATCAACATCGTCATCATCATCATCATCATCATCATCATCATTACCATCATCATCACGGCTTCATATTCATCACCAACATATTCATTATCACCTTCATCATCACCATCATTTACGTCGTCATAATTATCACCATCCTCCTCCTCCTCCTCCTCCTCCTCATCATCATCATCATCATCATCATCATCATCATCATCAACATCTTCATCATCATCAACACCACCGCCACCACCATCACCACCATCACCAATTATCGTCATCGTCATCATCACCACCACCACCACCACCACCATCATCAACATCATCATCACCACCAGTACCACCACCATGGTGTTAATGGTGGTGCTGATGATGCTGCTGCTTGGGATTGGGGTGCTGGCGTAGTCATCAACCTCCTCGTCGTCATCATCATCATCATCATCATTATCTTCATGATCATTACCATCATGTTCATCATCATCATCTTCATCATCATCCTCATCCTCATCATCATCTTCATGATCATTATTTCATCATCAGGCTTTTATGTAGCACTGGTTATAAAGATATAACTACAGCAAAATAAATTTTCGCTTTAAACGAATAGACCAGATTTTAATAGAACTTTGTAAGAAAAATATAAAAGATAACGAAAGAGAGAACGAAAAATGTTTAGTCTCTGAAAGTCTTCCCAATATATGGAATTCCCACGGCATCATATGTGTCTGTGTGTTAGTAATCTGAAATATTGGTTCCGTTCTTTAATATTTTAGAAAAAGAATTCATAATTACATACGGAAGAACTAAAGTAGAAAACAAAATAATTTCGAAATTTGTTAAATTTATTAGAAATTATTACATACATTTGGAACATACACACACAGATTTATGCATATATATGTGTGTATGTCTGTATGAATGTATGTATGCATGAATATACATTTACATACGTATATAATATTTATGTATAGATGTATTTACACGCAGAGAAACACATAAACACAGACACACAAAAACAATCACATATGCCGAATTTTTCAGGATAAGACAGAATTTTGATAACTATGTTAAAATATTATGTGAGTGTGTGTGTGTGAGCGCACATGTATACATATGTTCATATTTACGTTTATATAAACAGACATTTTCATATACACACATATATGCATGTATATACGTGTGCATGTACATATATATATTTACAAATGAATATTACATGTGTGTGAAGATACGCACCTGTATATACATATATTATGCTGATGCACACAGGTAGAAATCTACGCACTCACTCACAAAAACACACGTACATACACGCATATACACTCTAACATACATATATACTTATACAATTTGCTTATGTTTATGTTTGTGTGTATTTGCATCTATAATATGTATGTATATATAGGTATGTGTGTGTGTGTATATATATATATATATATATATATATATATATATATATATATATATATATATGGCAAATGAAAGACGGAAGTTGGAATATACGAGAATTTATTACTATTCGCGACAATTGTTTCGACACACCTAGAATCGATTCCTCATTGTTGGGGCACTCAACAACTGGTTCAGGAGCATCCGGCGGTGCAGATGTATCACGTCGAGTGATAAATAAATACAACTCGTTAAAATAATTGTTCCGCAATGTAACTTCCAGTTTTGTAGAAAGAAAAGCAGCCTGACACCGGTAATACCTTCATTTATATACAAGATCAAAAATAAAATTACAGATGGCAAAAAAGAGAAACGAACGCACAATCAAGCGAGAAAAGTATTAAAAACAACCGTTAACAAATATGGATGAATAAACGCCATCGGTCAAGCTGCATGGCGCAAGTTCACTCGCTCATACAAGCATCCGCGAAAATGTGAGCATACGCACACGTGAGGTTTGGTGCACTCATGATCACAAAGCGAGTTAGCTATCTACTTGGTGTTTATAAGAATGGAGAGGTTAAAAGTAAACTTAAGTCATCCATACCTTAAAGTAAATTAAACTATGTTAACGGTTACTCAAATTTAACGGTTACCCACTGCATTGTGCAAAAGTACATTTATATGCGTGTAGGCATCTCGAGAGTCGTTCAGAAATTTTATTAATGATCATCTCGTTAGTCCACAGAATAGAAAGGGATTCCTCCGAGCAGAGACGGCATCTGGAAATTATATTGTATGGTTTCGCGTACATCTTCCTTCAGTCACCAAATCTGCCAAAGATGTTGAAATTCACTTATTGATTGTTTTAAAGCTGGCAACATGGTTACAATAACGATTCTTCAATGAATCAGCCGTCTTCCCAATGTAAACCAGTTACTGAGTGTCCCACTCAGAGGAATCGATGCTGGAGGTGTCGAAACAATTGTTGTGATTAATAATATATTCTAGTATATTCCATCTTCTGTCTTACATTTGCGATATACATAGCGATCACTGTGAAAGTGACCGTGCTCTACCACTAAGCTACTAGGTGTAAGGCATTCGCTTTATTACACACACACACACACACACACACACACACACACACACACACATATGTATGTATGTATGTATCTATGTATCTATGCATGTATGTATGCATATATGTATATATATGTGCGTGTATATATTGATATAGAAATTAAGGTAGCTATTCGCAATTTATTACCGAAAGGCAAAAAGTATAATGTATATATATATATATATATATATATATATTTACTCATAGATATATCGCGCTTCCTCTCTTCAAATAAAAATTATCTCGGTATCTAGAATGTGAGATTAGGAATTATAACTTGCGATATTGTAGATTTGAAATATAAACTAAGTCTTCTAAGTTTGTATGAGATATTTGATTCATCTAATTTTAAAAAACTTGTGTTTATCGAAACTTGACATATACACATATATGTATATATATATATATATATATATATATATATATATATATATATATATATATGTATGTGAGGGGATGTGTGTATGTGTGTGCGTGTGCTGTTCTTGTATATATATCTATATAAAGAATATGACGCATTTTTATTGGTAAGCTTACATATATTAATATATATACATACATAGATATATATATACATATATATATATATATATGTATATGTATATATGTATATATATATATATATATATATATATATATATATATATATATATATATATATATATATATATATATATATATATATATGTATATATATATATATATATACATGCACCAATTACATGTCTATATTTGTATATTTATGTATGCAGATGTATATGAATTTATGTATTCATGCATGCATTATTCCAGAAAGATGCATTTGTGTGTGAGAGAGTATCAGCTCATCGAAAGAGAGGGGGGGAAACATTAAAATATATAGACATAGAGACAGAGCGTGAGTGAGGGATGCATATATATATATACACACACACACACAAACACACACACAAACACACACACACATGCACGAACGCACGCGCACACACACACACACACATACACATATATATATTTCTATATATATAAAAATGAGAATGTCTGTCTGTCTGTCTGTCTGTCTGTGTGAATCCCTAAAACTCGAGAACTACGCAACCAATTTCATTCAAATTTTACAGATGCCTTACTCGGGGTTCCAGTTGTGTTTTAGTCAAAAACAAATTTTAACTTCTTGCAGAGTTCGAGCCCAGGGCAACATAATATCTCCTCCACTATTTAAGTATTACGTGTCAAAAGTGAAACAAAAACACTCATGTCAAATACTTTCACTTTAAAAATGAAACTATTCTACTAACTGAAACAATCACATTTCGATACTGTAATGACAGATACTTTCAGAGAGAGAGAGAGAAAGAGAGAAAGAGAGAGAGAGAGAGAGATGTATATGTATACATATAGATGTATATGTACACGTTATTCCACTAACTGAAACAATCACATTTCGATACTTTCAGAGAGAGAGAAAGAGAGAAAGAGATGTATATGTAGACATATACATGTATATGTACACGTATATGCATAGATATATATATATAGATATAGATTTATATGCATACATGTATATGTATACACATGTGTAGATATACATGTAATATGTACACATATATACATATATATACATGCATACAGATATCTATACATATATACACCCATCACACACAAACGCATGCACACAAACACACACATTAGTCATTTGTTTTCTTATCCAAAACTACGTCAAAAGTACTGAACGGATCGTTATGAAATTTGGAAATTATATTCTATGTATAACGGCCATAACTCCCATGAAAATTCATATATTTTTGATGTTGATGAAATTTTAACCCGAACATAACATAACATTATTTATAATTCAACGGTACAACAGTGTAAGACTACCCTTTCAGATATACTTACATTGTGATTTCTGCAATGTGGTGCATAAATTGTCAAGTAAATGAGACGCATCTTTGCCTCCACTGATTCACTTGCAAAATGTTGAGTAAAATTATTTCGTTGCAGACCTCCTTTGGGTCTTTTTATTATCACTACGACACACATAGTCCCCAGTTGGTAACATTGATTTCAAGGCCCTCCTAGATGAGAGACTGGCATTCCACTTAATGTCTATGTTCCATGCTGGCATGGATTGGAGAGTTATTAATGTAGAAATATGGTATCGTAGCTACTAACAGTTGAGTGTTGCGTAGTCTAGACGGCGTTTTTAGATTTCATTATTCTCTTTAACCCGGGCAAAACCGGGTATTTCTGCTAGTATATATATATATATATATATATATATATATATATATATATATATATATATATATATATAAATACATATATATATTTTAAATGTGGGGGATTAATCGATATTCTATTTCAGATAATATAAAAAATAGCCTAATGAGTATATCTGAAAGTAAACTTATGGTATTAGTTTTCACATCACGAAATAATACTCCGAACTAGAAATAGAATTTACGAATATAGAGGGTGGTCTTTATAGGGATGACCTACTACTTATAACTAGGAATTGTACTAATAAGTTATTAGAATGCCTTAACAAGAAAATGTACAAGTTCTTTAAGAATAATGACCTAGAGAATGAGCATTATGCAGTAAATTATCTAAACATCAACCTTAATCTAGTCACTAATAAGATCCATCCATTCCGTAGGTTGAATGAAAACGTAAAGTATATTAGTTCTTCAAATAACCATCCTAGATCAGTTAAAGAAACCTTAATAAATAATATAGGTAAAAGAATATCTATGCTATCCTCAGATTATGACACTTTTAATAAACCTGCCCCATAAAGCATTAAAAGAAGCAAGATACAACTCTAAAATTCTTTAATTATTATGAACACATTAATAATAATAATAGTAAAAAAATTATTCCTAATAAAACTAATAATAAATCTAACAGTAAGAATATGAATAACAATAATAAAAGACAAACTAAACAAAGATAAAAAGAATATAGATGTTATTAATGATTACAATAATAATAGTAATATGGATAATGAGAATATGAGCAATAGTAAGAAACATAGTAAAGTATACAAGGAGATATATAATATACCTAAGAATAACAATTTAATACCGATGATATCTACTAATAATGATAATATAAAAACTAAAAAGGATATTATATGGTTAATTATTCCGTATGGGCTCAAGTTATGACTAATATTATTAAGGAGACACTTAAAATGGTGAAAATGGTTTTTTGAAAAGGACAATAGTTATTCAAATATATTTTCCAATAAAACCAATAAAACCATAAGAGTGGGATACTCAACATCGAGAAATGTAGGCAATATCATTTCCTCTATAAATAATAAGAAATTAAATAATTATTATAATAGCATAATAAATAATAGCTCTAGCCGTAATATAACCGATAGTGATAGAAGTCTTAATCAACATATAGAAACATGTTCATGTCGTGATAAGACTAAATGTAAGCTCTCTAATAATTGTAATATCGATAATGTAATTTATAAATGTATAGTTAGCTCTAAGAACAATAATAATAAAATTATAAATAAGGCTTATATTGGATCAACAGCTAATGAAATTAAAAAAAGAATATCCCAACACTACCAGGCCTTTAAAAATCCCAATTTAACTAAATCTACAAGCTTAAATAAATATATATGGGAATTTCAATCTAGAAAAAGAGAGTACACCCTTAATTTGAGTATTATAGGTAGAACCCACTCCTATAATATTGGGAATAAAATGTGGTTATTCCTAATATTATTCTGTTATGTGCATAACAGAATTTAGAAAACTACTACAGTCTAGAGATGAATTATTAGACACATATGATGAACGAGGACGAAATGTAGGCACCAAAGTAATTTTACATTTAGTAAAATGAAGTACTGAACCCCCAACCCCTGAATCAAATAACCACAGAATTTTATTTCTAAAGCACTTGAATAGACTATATAAACAAATAATGCAATAGCTTAAATAAATATAGGAATTAAATATTACTAAAATTATATAATAACAAATTATATATACCTCCCAATATAGGTAAATTTGAAAATAATAAAAGAGGATAATTTAAAATTAAAACTATGTATAGTGTAATTACCCCCTCCCTTGGTACTAATCACCTATAAATACCAATATCTCCCTGCTATCTTCTTTCTCTAATCACCATTTTAGTACCAGGAAAAAAGGAAGATGTGTATTTGTATTTTTTTTTGTTATATATCACATTTAAACATTCTGATGTATAATCTGATATCTGACATTCTGTATTTGACATATACTTGATTTTACATGACTGATATATATACTAATTCATATTTATAATGTATAATTTATAAATTTTAATTCTTAATATTACTAAGTATAATTTTTATTTTTAATGTTTAACTCTCTCTCTCTCTCTCTCTCTCTCTCTCTCTCTCTCTCTCTATATATATATATATATATATATATATATATATATATATATATATATATATATATATATATATCCATATCTAAACTTGTATATTAAATAGGCATATATGTTTGCAGATATATTGGTCTGTGCGTTTATGCTCCTGTACATCTATAATCTATATACATTTAAATGAATATAGACATATGTATGGGTATATGTATCTATATATGCATATATATATATATATATATATATATATATATATATACAGACACAAACACACACACACACACACACACATGTATATATATGCTCTTCTTTATTCTTTTACTGGTTTCAGTAGTTTGACTGCCGCCATGATGGATCATCGCCTTTAGTCGAACAAATCGACCCCAGGACTTATTCTTTGCAGGCCCAATAATTCTTCTATTGGTCTATTTTGCCGAACCGCTAAGTAATGGGGACGTAAACACACCAACATCTGTCGTCAAGCGATGGTGGAGGGACAAAAACACACAAATACATATATATATATATATATATATATATATATATATATATATATATATATATATATATATATATATATATATATATATATATATATATATATATATATATATATACGACGAGATTCTTTCAGTTTCCGTCTGCCAAATACACTCACAAGTCTTTGGTCGGCCTGAGAGTATAATAGAAATATTCTGCCCAAAGTGCCACGCAGTGAGACTGAACCCGGGATCATGTGGTTGGGAAACAGGCTTCTTATGTATATATATATATATATATATATATGTGTGTGTGTGTGTGTGTGTGTGTGTGTGTGTGTGTGTGTGTGTCTGTGTGCGTTTGTGTGTATATGTGTATATGAGTGTGTATGTGTCTATATATATATACCTATGTGTATGTATTTCTCTGCATAAATATATATGTAGGTGTATTTATATTTATATTGTTTGCGTAAGTACGTATGCGTTTCTGTAGGTGTATAGATATGTATATATTTCTATGTAGGCGTGACTATTGTTTTGGTTTCACTACAATTCATTTGAATCGTAAATATTTTGTAGTCTTTTGACCTTTTAAGCTTATTTGAAAATAATTATAGTTCAATGCCATCTCTTGTTTTAAACTTTATGCTTCCGGCGGTCTGAGTTCTGTTGTTTTCATTTATATTATATTTTAGATTTTGATACGCATTATTTCATAATTTATTTTACGTTACTTCCTCCCGTATCCCTTCCTGACTTTTGTTATCGTGAAGGATAGTCAAATCCCTGAGCTTATATCCAGCACCCTACTTGATATGAAACAAAATATATTTATCATTTATATTTATTTTTAATGGCCATAACAAGCTAATTTTATTAAATACCTCTCTTCCATACATTGTATATATAAAGAGTAAATGTTGTATATATACTTAGAGTTGAAGTTTGCTGTGACCATGAGGCTTTAGTAATGAGCTAGCTTTCTTTATCTGCACTGATTTGTAAGTAAACAACAGTATTTTATAATGCGTACCAAGCACATTAGTGCGGACAAGTAAAATAA